>NW_027641076.1:0-185652 GCF_949752795.1 Hyperoodon ampullatus
TCCTGAATATATTCAGGAGAAAACGCATACGCCCTTTTTGGCCAAGTGCGTCATTGTCGAAGTTGTGCCCCTCTTCCCGTGCTTTAAAGGCGATTCCAGCGTACCTCTTGAAATCTGTTTCCTGCTATTCTGCCTCACTTTCAAGTCCGCCTCGTTGCCTTCCCTCAACAGATTTTTGGACGATAGTTGTCCTTTATTACTCGGCCAGTTTGTGAATTGCTGTGCCCCTGAGCTCCATTTTTCAACTCGTTTTTGGTGAGCTGACCGCAAGTCCAAAATTTTGGTTCAGGACCTATACTGGTTCCCGGTGGGTGGCTGAGAATTTGGTTAATTCTTCTTCCTGCTGGGAAATTAGAGTGATATGTGCCCGTCCAAATGCCTAACAGCTACTCTCTCATTGGTTCTCCCTCTTCCCTTTCATCCTCTGCCAAATTGGCAACCAGTGCGAACCAAGAGGTTAAAGGGGCTGTCTCTCCAAGTTGGGAGGTTGATAGTAAAGCAGACGGAAAGTCAAACCGGAGCACCAGGAGAGGGACTATTCGTTGAGTTTTAGAAACCTTTCGTATTCACAGTGTGTCCGTTCTCTAGGTTTCCCGCACATGTTATAGCTGTAGTAATATTCCCTTCAACCTGGAGAGTTCGGACCCATGGAATGGGTGCCATGCATTATTGCTTTAAAGGGTCTGCATTTGCTCACCCAATCTCACCAATAGTCTCAGTCCCAAGTATCCCTCCTTATGCCACATCCAGCTGTCGTTGTAGATAGGGTCATTCCAGCTTTCATCAGAGATCCTGAAGGAATTGTAAAGAATTTCCCAGTTTTTTTGTTTTGTTTTTGAAATTCCTTTTTATAGTGGGTTTCAGCTGATTCTCGCTGCCATGTTTATGCCAGTCTAGACACACTTGATTCCCTTACGGAGACATATCAATACATAGGTTTTAAGATTCTTACTAGTCAGATATTTTCCTCTGCGGGAAATATGGGGTTTTGAGTCCCTTTCACTGAGGACGGTGTAGGTCTTGTCTATTCCATAGTTGGTTTTTGGAACGGTACCTGTGCTTATATCAAACTCTGGTTTTATGCATCACCCCACCTCTCCTTCCCCCTTAAGCAGGTATAAGAGTGTTTTCTAAATGTGAGACACTGTTCTCTTTCCTAACTCAGTTCAAGTGTAGCCATGTTTACAGGATCTTCATAAGTGATATCTTATGATAAGTTTCTTTTTCTGTGTGACTTATTTCACTTAGAATCATCGTACCTGAATCCACCCATTTTGCTGCTACTGGTCTTATGACATTGATTTCATGGCTGAGGGATATTCCATCGTACGTAAGTACCACAGTTTTTTGAACCATGTTTATATTTTCTGGGATACTTAAGGTGTATCCAAGTTGAGGTCCTTGTATGCAGTGCAGCCCTAAATTTTGGGGTGGCTCTGTCTTATTGATTTTCAGTTTTCCCAAGGTATATTCCCTAGACTGGTAGTGCCCTTGGCTCTGTAGCTCTGTTCTTTACTTGTTTTAGGGAACAGAATGCACTCCTCCAGAGAGGCAGTTGGCAATTTACATCCCGCCCATCAGCATAACAAGGCTCCCTGTTCTCCAGGGCCTGTCTTGCCTTTCTTGTTCTTACACATTTTGTGGATGTCCCCTTTGACTGTTGGGAAGTGATACTTCTTTGTAGTGCAGATTTGCATTGCCCGCTTGCTTGCTTGGCCAAAAAGGGCGTATGCGTTTTCTCCTGAATATATTCAGGAGAAAACGCATACGCCCTTTTTGGCCAAGTGCATCATTGTCGAAGTTGTGCCCCTCTTCCTGTGCTTTAAAGGCGATTCCAACGTACCTCTTGAAACCTGTTTCCTGCTATTCTGCCTCGCTTTCAAGTCCGCCTCGTTGCCTTCCCTCAACAGATTTTTGGACGATAGTTGTCCTTTATTACTCGGCCAGTTTGTGAATTGCTGTGCCCCTGAGCTCCATTTTTCAACTCGTTTTTGGTGAGCTGACCGCAAGTCCAAAATTTTGGTTCAGGACCTATACTGGTTCCCGGTGGGTGGCTGAGAATTTGGTTAATTCTTCTTCCTGCCGGGAAATTACAGTGATATGTGCCCGTCCAAATGAATAACAGCTACTCTCTCATTGGTTCTCCCTCTTCCCTTTCATCCTCTGCCAAATTGGCAACCTGTGCGAACCAAGAGGTTAAAGGGGCTGTCTCTCCAAGTTGGGAGGTTGATAGTAAAGCAGACGGAAAGTCAAACCGGAGCACCAGGAGAGGGACTATGCGTTGAGTTTTAGAAACCTTTCGTATTCACAGTGTGTCCGTTCTCTAGGTTTCCTGCACATGTTATAGCTGTAGTAATATTCCCTTCAACCTGGAGAGTTCGGACCCATGGAATGGGTGCCATGCATTATTGCTTTAAAGGGTCTGCATTTGCTCACCCATTCTCACCAATCGTCTCAGTCCCAAGTGTCCCTCCTTATGCCACATCCAGCTGTCGTTGTAGATAGGGTCATTCTAGATTTCATCAGAGACCCTGAAGGAATTGTAAAGAATTTCCCAGTTTTTTTGTTTTGTTTTTGAAATTCCTTTTTATAGTGGGTTTGAGCTGATTCTCGCTGCCATGTTTATGCCAGTCTAGACACACTTGATTCCCTTACGGAGACATATCAATACATAGGTTTTAAGATTCTTACTAGTCAGATATTTTCCTCTGCGGGAAATATGGGGTTTTGAGTCCCTTTCACTGAGGACGGTGTAGGTCTTGTCTATTCCATAGTTGGTTTTTGGAACGGTACCTGTGCTTATATAAAACTCTGGTTTTATGCATCACCCCACCTCTCCTTCCCCCTTAAGCAGGTATAAGAGTGTTTTCTAAATGTGAGACACTGTTCTCTTTCCTAACTCAGTTCAAGTGTAGCCATGTTTACAGGATCTTCATAAGTGATATCTTATGATAAGTTTCTTTTTCTGTGTGACTTATTTCACTTAGAATCATCGTACCTGAATCCACCCATTTTGCTGCTACTGGTCTTATGACATTGATTTCATGGCTGAGGGATATTCCATCGTACGTAAGTACCACAATTTTTTGAACCATGTTTATATTTTCTGGGATACTTAAGGTGTATCCAAGTTGAGGTCCTTGTATGCAGTGCAGCCCTAAATTTTGGGGTGGCTCTGTCTTATTGATTTTCAGTTTTCCCAAGGTATATTCCCTAGACTGGTAGTGCCCTTGGCTCTGTAGCTCTGTTCTTTACTTGTTTTAGGGAACAGAATGCACTCCTCCAGAGAGGCAGTTGGCAATTTATATCCCGCCCATCAGCATAACAAGGCTCCCTGTTCTCCAGGGCCTGTCTTGCCTTTCTTGTTCTTACACATTTTGTGGATGTCCCTTTTGACCGGTGGGAAGTGATACTTCTTTGTAGTGCAGATTTGCATTGCCCGCTTGCTTGCTTGGCCAAAAAGGGCGTATGCGTTTTCTCCTGAATATATTCAGGAGAAAACGCATACGCCCTTTTTGGCCAAGTGCATCATTGTCGAAGTTGTGCCCCTCTTCCTGTGCTTTAAAGGCGATTCCAACGTACCTCTTGAAATCTGTTTCCTGCTATTCTGCCTCGCTTTCAAGTCCGCCTCGTTGCCTTCCCTCAACAGATTTTTGGACGATAGTTGTCCTTTATTACTCGGCCAGTTTGTGAATTGCTGTGCCCCTGAGCTCCATTTTTCAACTCGTTTTTGGTGAGCTGACCGCAAGTCCAAAATATTGGTTCAGGACCTATACTGGTTCCCGGTGGGTGGCTGAGAATTTGGTTAATTCTTCTTCCTGCCGGGAAATTACAGTGATATGTGACCGTCCAAATGCCTAACAGCTACTCTCTCATTGGTTCTCCCTCTTCCCTTTCATCCTCTGCCAAATTGGCAACCTGTGCGAACCAAGAGGTTAAAGGGGCTGTCTCTCCAAGTTGGGAGGTTGATAGTAAAGCAGACGGAAAGTCAAACCGGAGCACCAGGAGTGGGACTATGCGTTGAGTTTTAGAAACCTTTCGTATTCACAGTGTGTCCGTTCTCTAGGTTTCCCGCACATGTTATAGCTGTAGTAATATTCCCTTCAACCTGGAGAGTTCGGACCCATGGAATGGGTGCCATGCATTATTGCTTTAAAGCGTCTGCATTTGCTCACACAATCTCACCAATCGTCTCAGTCCCAAGTGTCCCTCCTTATGCCACATCCAGCTGTCGTTGTAGATAGGGTCATTCCAGCCTTCATCAGAGACCCTGAAGGAATTGTAAAGAATTTCCCAGTTTTTTTGTTTTGTTTTTGAAATTCCTTTTTATAGTGGGTTTGAGCTGATTCTCGCTGCCATGTTTATGCCAGTCTAGACACACTTGATTCCCTTATGGAGACATATCAATACATAGGTTTTAAGATTCTTACTAGTCAGATATTTTCCTCTGCGGGAAATATGGTGTTTTGAGTCCCTTTCACTGAGGACGGTGTAGGTCTTGTCTATTCCATAGTTGGTTTTTGGAACGGTACCTGTGCTTATTTCAAACTCTGGTTTTATGCATCACCCCACCTCTCCTTCCCCCTTAAGCAGGTATAAGAGTGTTTTCTAAATGTGAGACACTGTTCTCTTTCCTAACTCAGTTCAAGTGTAGCCATGTTTACAGGATCTTCATAAGTGATATTTTATGATAAGTTTCTTTTTCTGTGTGACTTATTTCACTTAGAATCATCGTACCTGAATCCACCCATTTTGCTGCTACTGGTCTTATGACATTGATTTCATGGCTGAGGGATATTCCATCGTACGTAAGTACCACAATTTTTTGAACCATGTTTATATTTTCTGGGATACTTAAGGTGTATCCAAGTTGAGGTCCTTGTATGCAGTGCAGCCCTAAATTTTGGGGTGGCTCTGTCTTATTGATTTTCTGTTTTCCCAAGGTATATTCCCTAGACTGGTAGTGCCCTTGGCTCTGTAGCTCTGTCCTTTACTTGTTTTAGGGAACAGAATGCACTCCTCCAGAGAGGCAGTTGGCAATTTACATCCCGCCCATCAGCATAACAAGGCTCCCTGTTCTCCAGGGCCTGTCTTGCCTTTCTTGTTCTTACACATTTTGTGGATGTCCCTTTTGACCGGTGGGAAGTGATACTTCTTTGTAGTGCAGATTTGCATTGCCCGCTTGCTTGCTTGGCCAAAAAGGGCGTATGCGTTTTCTCCTGAATATATTCAGGAGAAAACGCATACGCCCTTTTTGGCCAAGTGCGTCATTGTCGAAGTTGTGCCCCTCTTCCCGTGCTTTAAAGGCGATTCCAGCGTACCTCTTGAAATCTGTTTCCTGCTATTCTGCCTCACTTTCAAGTCCGCCTCGTTGCCTTCCCTCAACAGATTTTTGGACGATAGTTGTCCTTTATTACTCGGCCAGTTTGTGAATTGCTGTGCCCCTGAGCTCCATTTTTCAACTCGTTTTTGGTGAGCTGACCGCAAGTCCAAAATTTTGGTTCAGGACCTATACTGGTTCCCGGTGGGTGGCTGAGAATTTGGTTAATTCTTCTTCCTGCTGGGAAATTAGAGTGATATGTGCCCGTCCAAATGCCTAACAGCTACTCTCTCATTGGTTCTCCCTCTTCCCTTTCATCCTCTGCCAAATTGGCAACCAGTGCGAACCAAGAGGTTAAAGGGGCTGTCTCTCCAAGTTGGGAGGTTGATAGTAAAGCAGACGGAAAGTCAAACCGGAGCACCAGGAGAGGGACTATTCGTTGAGTTTTAGAAACCTTTCGTATTCACAGTGTGTCCGTTCTCTAGGTTTCCCGCACATGTTATAGCTGTAGTAATATTCCCTTCAACCTGGAGAGTTCGGACCCATGGAATGGGTGCCATGCATTATTGCTTTAAAGGGTCTGCATTTGCTCACCCAATCTCACCAATAGTCTCAGTCCCAAGTATCCCTCCTTATGCCACATCCAGCTGTCGTTGTAGATAGGGTCATTCCAGCTTTCATCAGAGATCCTGAAGGAATTGTAAAGAATTTCCCAGTTTTTTTGTTTTGTTTTTGAAATTCCTTTTTATAGTGGGTTTGAGCTGATTCTCGCTGCCATGTTTATGCCAGTCTAGACACACTTGATTCCCTTACGGAGACATATCAATACATAGGTTTTAAGATTCTTACTAGTCAGATATTTTCCTCTGCGGGAAATATGGGGTTTTGAGTCCCTTTCACTGAGGACGGTGTAGGTCTTGTCTATTCCATAGTTGGTTTTTGGAACGGTACCTGTGCTTATATCAAACTCTGGTTTTATGCATCACCCCACCTCTCCTTCCCCCTTAAGCAGGTATAAGAGTGTTTTCTAAATGTGAGACACTGTTCTCTTTCCTAACTCAGTTCAAGTGTAGCCATGTTTACAGGATCTTCATAAGTGATATCTTATGATAAGTTTCTTTTTCTGTGTGACTTATTTCACTTAGAATCATCGTACCTGAATCCACCCATTTTGCTGCTACTGGTCTTATGACATTGATTTCATGGCTGAGGGATATTCCATCGTACGTAAGTACCACAGTTTTTTGAACCATGTTTATATTTTCTGGGATACTTAAGGTGTATCCAAGTTGAGGTCCTTGTATGCAGTGCAGCCCTAAATTTTGGGGTGGCTCTGTCTTATTGATTTTCAGTTTTCCCAAGGTATATTCCCTAGACTGGTAGTGCCCTTGGCTCTGTAGCTCTGTTCTTTACTTGTTTTAGGGAACAGAATGCACTCCTCCAGAGAGGCAGTTGGCAATTTACATCCCGCCCATCAGCATAACAAGGCTCCCTGTTCTCCAGGGCCTGTCTTGCCTTTCTTGTTCTTACACATTTTGTGGATGTCCCCTTTGACTGTTGGGAAGTGATTCTTCTTTGTAGTGCAGATTTGCATTGCCCGCTTGCTTGCTTGGCCAAAAAGGGCGTATGCGTTTTCTCCTGAATATATTCAGGAGAAAACGCATACGCCCTTTTTGCCCAAGTGCATCATTGTCGAAGTTGTGCCCCTCTTCCTGTGCTTTAAAGGCGATTCCAACGTACCTCTTGAAATCTGTTTCCTGCTATTCTGCCTCGCTTTCAAGTCCGCCTCGTTGCCTTCCCTCAACAGATTTTTGGACGATAGTTGTCCTTTATTACTCGGCCAGTTTGTGAATTGCTGTGCCCCTGAGCTCCATTTTTCAACTCGTTTTTGGTGAGCTGACCGCACGTCCAAAATTTTGGTACAGGACCTATACTAGTTCCCGGTGGGTGGCTGAGACTATGGTTAATTCTTCTTCCTGCCTGGAAATTACAGTGATATGTGCCCGTCTAAATGCCTAACAGCTACTCTCTCATTGGTTCTCCCTCTTCCCTTTCATCCTCTGCCAAATTGGCAACCTGTGCGAACCAGGAGGTTAAAGGGGCTGTCTCTCCAAGTTGGGAGGTTGATCGTAAAGCAGACGGAAAGTCAAATCGGAGCACCAGGAGAGGGACTATGCGTTGAGTTTTAGAAACCTTTCGTATTCACAGTGTGTCCGTTCTCTAGGTTTCCCGCACATGTTATAGCTGTAGTAATATTCCCTTCAACCTGGAGAGTTCGGACCCATGGAATGGGTGCCATGCATTATTGCTTTAAAGGGTCTGCATTTGCTCACCCAATCTCACCAATTGTCTCAGTCCCAAGTGTCCCTCCTTATGCCACATCCAGCTGTCGTTGTAGATAGGGTCATTCCAGCCTTCATCAGAGACCCTGAAGGAATTGTAAAGAATTTCCCAGTTTTTTTGTTTTGTTTTTGAAATTCCTTTTTATAGTGGGTTTGAGCTGATTCTCGCTGCCATGTTTATGCCAGTCTAGACACACTTGATTCCCTTACGGAGACATATCAATACATAGGTTTTAAGATTCTTACTAGTCAGATATTTTCCTCTGCGGGAAATATGGGGTTTTGAGTCCCTTTCGCTGAGGACGGTGTAGGTCTTGTCTATTCCATAGTTGGTTTTTGGAACGGTACCTGTGCTTATATCAAACTCTGGTTTTATGCATCACCCCACCTCTCCTTCCCCCTTAAGCAGGTATAAGAGTGTTTTCTAAATGTGGGACACTGTCCTCTTTCCTAACTCAGTTCAAGTGTAGCCATGTTTACAGGATCTTCATAAGTGATATCTTATGATAAGTTTCTTTTTCTGTGTGACTTATTTCACTTAGAATCATCGTACCTGAATCCACCCATTTTGCTGCTACTGGTCTTATGACATTGATTTCATGGCTGAGGGATATTCCATCGTACGTAAGTACCACAATTTTTTGAACCATGTTTATATTTTCTGGGATACTTAAGGTGTATCCAAGTTGAGGCCCTTGTATGCAGTGCAGCCCTAAATTTTGGGGTGGCTCTGTCTTATTGATTTTCAGTTTTCCCAAGGTATATTCCCTAGACTGGTAGTGCCCTTGGCTCTGTAGCTCTGTTCTTTACTTGTTTTAGGGAACAGAATGCACTCCTCCAGAGAGGCAGTTGGCAATTTACATCCCGCCCATCAGCATAACAAGGCTCCCTGTTCTCCAGGGCCTGTCTTGCCTTTCTTGTTCTTACACATTTTGTGGATGTCCCTTTTGACCGGTGGGAAGTGATACTTCTTTGTAGTGCAGATTTGCATTGCCCGCTTGCTTGCTTGGCCAAAAAGGGCGTATGCGTTTTCTCCTGAATATATTCAGGAGAAAACGCATACGCCCTTTTTGGCCAAGTGCATCATTGTCGAAGTTGTGCCCCTCTTCCTGTGCTTTAAAGGCGATTCCAACGTACCTCTTGAAATCTGTTTCCTGCTATTCTGCCTCGCTTTCAAGTCCGCCTCGTTGCCTTCCCTCAACAGATTTTTGGACAATAGTTGTCCTTTATTACTCGGCCAGTTTGTGAATTGCTGTGCCCCTGAGCTCCATTTTTCAACTCGTTTTTGGTGAGCTGACCGCAAGTCCAAAATTTTGGTTCAGGACCTATACTGGTTCCCGGTGGGTGGCTGAGAATTTGGTTAATTCTTCTTCCTGCCGGGAAATTACAGTGATATGTGCCCGTCCAAATGCCTAACAGCTACTCTCTCAATGGTTCTCCCTCTTCCCTTTCATCCTCTGCCAAATTGGCAACCTGTGCGAACCAAGAGGTTAAAGGGGCTGTCTCTCCAAGTTGGGAGGTTGATAGTAAAGCAGACGGAAAGACAAACCGGAGCACCAGGAGAGGGACTATGCGTTGAGTTTTAGAAACCTTTCGTATTCACAGTGTGTCCGTTCTCTAGGTTTCCCGCACTTGTTATAGCTGTAGTAATATTCCCTTCAACCTGGAGAGTTCGGACCCATGGAATGGGTGCCATGCATTATTGCTTTAAAGGGTCTGCATTTGCTCACCCAATCTCACCAATCGTCTCAGTCCCAAGTGTCCCTCCTTATGCCACATCCAGCTGTCGTTTTAGATAGGGTCATTCCAGCTTTCATCAGAGACCCTGAAGGAATTGTAAAGAATTTCCCAGTTTTTTTGTTTTGTTTTTGAAATTCCTTTTTATAGTGGGTTTGAGCTGATTCTCGCTGCCATGTTTATGCCAGTCTAGACACAGTTGATTCCCTTACGGAGACATATCAATACATAGGTTTTAAGATTCTTACTAGTCAGATATTTTCCTCTGCGGGAAATATGGGGTTTTGAGTCCCTTTCGCTGAGGACGGTGTAGGTCTTGTCTATTCCATAGTTGGTTTTTGGAACGGTACCTGTGCTTATATCAAACTCTGGTTTTATGCATCACCCCACCTCTCCTTCCCCCTTAAGCAGGTATAAGAGTGTTTTCTAAATGTGAGACACTGTCCTCTTTCCTAACTCAGTTCAAGTGTAGCCATGTTTACAGGATCTTCATAAGTGATATCTTATGATAAGTTTCTTTTTCTGTGTGACTTATTTCACTTAGAATCATCGTACCTGAATCCACCCATTTTGCTGCTACTGGTCTTATGACATTGATTTCATGGCTGAGGGATATTCCATCGTACGTAAGTACCACAATTTTTTGAACCATGTTTATATTTTCTGGGATAATTAAGGTGTATCCAAGTTGAGGTCCTTGTATGCAGTGCAGCCTTAAATTTTGGGGTGGCTCTGTCTTATTGATTTTCAGTTTTCCCAAGGTATATTCCCTAGACTGGTAGTGCCCTTGGCTCTGTAGCTCTGTTCTTTACTTGTTTTAGGGAACAGAATGCACTCCTCCAGAGAGGCAGTTGGCAATTTACATCCCGCCCATCAGCATAACAAGGCTCCCTGTTCTCCAGGGCCTGTCTTGCCTTTCTTGTTCTTACACATTTTGTGGATGTCCCTTTTGACCGGTGGGAAGTGATACTTCTTTGTAGTGCAGATTTGCATTGCCCGCTTGCTTGCTTGGCCAAAAAGGGCGTATGCGTTTTCTCCTGAATATATTCAGGAGAAAACGCATACGCCCTTTTTGGCCAAGTGCATCATTGTCGAAGTTGTGCCCCTCTTCCTGTGCTTTAAAGGCGATTCCAACGTACCTCTTGAAATCTGTTTCCTGCTATTCTGCCTCGCTTTCAAGTCCGCCTAGTTGCCTTCCCTCAACAGATTTTTGGACGAGAGTTGTCCTTTATTACTCGGCCAGTTTGTGAATTGCTGTGCCCCTGAGCTCCATTTTTCAACTCGTTTATGGTGAGCTGACCGCAAGTCCAAAATTTTGGTTCAGGACCTATACTGGTTCCCGGTGGGTGGCTGAGAATTTGGTTAATTCTTCTTCCTGCCGGGAAATTACAGTGATATGTGCCCGTCCAAATGCCTAACAGCTACTCTCTCATTGGTTCTCCCTCTTCCCTTTCATCCTCTGCCAAATTGGCAACCTGTGCGAACCAAGAGGTTAAAGGGGCTGTCTCTCCAAGTTGGGAGGTTGATAGTAAAGCAGACGGAAAGTCAAACCGGAGCACCAGGAGAGGGACTATGCGTTGAGTTTTAGAAACCTTTCGTATTCACAGTGTGTCCGTTCTCTAGGTTTCCCGCACATGTTATAGCTGTAGTAATATTCCCTTCAACCTGGAGAGTTCGGACCCATGGAATGGGTGCCATGCATTATTGCTTTAAAGGGTCTGCATTTGCTCACCCAATCTCACCAACCGTCTCAGTCCCAAGTGTCCCTCCTTATGCCACATCCAGCTGTCGTTGTTGATAGGGTCATTCCAGCTTTCATCAGAGACCCTGAAGGAATTGTAAAGAATTTCCCAGTTTTTTTGTTTTGTTTTTGAAATTCCTTTTTATAGTGGGTTTGAGCTGATTCTCGCTGCCATGTTTATGCCAGTCTAGACACAGTTGATTCCCTTACGGAGACATATCAATACATAGGTTTTAAGATTCTTACTAGTCAGATATTTTCCTCTGCGGGAAATATGGGGTTTTGAGTCCCTTTCGCTGAGGACGGTGTAGGTCTTGTCTATTCCATAGTTGGTTTTTGGAACGGTACCTGTGCTTATATGAAACTCTGGTTTTATGCATCACCCCACCTCTCCTTCCCCCTTAAGCAGGTATAAGAGTGTTTTCTAAATGTGAGACACTGTCCTCTTTCCTAACTCAGTTCAAGTGTAGCCATGTTTACAGGATCTTCATAAGTGATATCTTATGATAAGTTTCTTTTTCTGTGTGACTTATTTCACTTAGAATCATCGTACCTGAATCCACCCATTTTGCTGCTACTGGTCTTATGACATTGATTTCATGGCTGAGGGATATTCCATCGTACGTAAGTACCACAATTTTTTGAACCATGTTTATATTTTCTGGGATACTTAAGGTGTATCCAAGTTGAGGTCCTTGTATGCAGTGCAGCCTTAAATTTTGGGGTGGCTCTGTCTTATTGATTTTCAGTTTTCCCAAGGTATATTCCCTAGACTGGTAGTGCCCTTGGCTCTGTAGCTCTGTTCTTTACTTGTTTTAGGGAACAGAATGCACTCCTCCAGAGAGGCAGTTGGCAATTTACATCCCGCCCATCAGCATAACAAGGCTCCCTGTTCTCCAGGGCCTGTCTTGCCTTTCTTGTTCTTACACATTTTGTGGATGTCCCTTTTGACCGTTGGGAAGTGATACTTCTTTGTAGTGCAGATTTGCATTGCCCGCTTGCTTGCTTGGCCAAAAAGGGCGTATGCGTTTTCTCCTGAATATATTCAGGAGAAAACGCATACGCCCTTTTTGGCCAAGTGCATCATTGTCGAAGTTTTGCCCTTCTTCCTGTGCTTTAAAGGGGATTCCAACGTACCTCTTGAAATCTGTTTCCTGCTATTCTGCCTCGCTTTCAAGTCCGCCTCGTTGCCTTCCCTCAACAGATTTTTGGACGATAGTTGTCCTTTGTTACTCGGCCAGTTTGTGAATTGCTGTGCCCCTGAGCTCCATTTTTCAACTCGTTTTTGGTGAGCTGACCGCAAGTCCAAAATTTTGGTTCAGGACCTATACTGGTTCCCGGTGGGTGGCTGAGAATTTGGTTAATTCTTCTTCCTGCCGGGAAATTACAGTGATATGTGCCCGTCCAAATGCCTAACAGCTACTCTCTCATTGGTTCTCCCTCTTCCCTTTCATCCTCTGCCAAATTGGCAACCTGTGCGAACCAAGAGGTTAAAGGGGCTGTCTCTCCAAGTTGGGAGGTTGATAGTAAAGCAGACGGAAAGTCAAACCGGAGCACCAGGAGAGGGACTATGCGTTGAGTTTTAGAAACCTTTCGTATTCACAGTGTGTCCGTTCTCTAGGTTTCCCGCACATGTTATAGCTGTAGTAATATTCCCTTCAACCTGGAGAGTTCGGACCCATGGAATGGGTGCCATGCATTATTGCTTTAAAGCGTCTGCATTTGCTCACCCAATCTCACCAATCGTCTCAGTCCCAAGTGTCCCTCCTTATGCCACATCCAGCTGTCGTTGTAGATAGGGTCATTCCAGCTTTCATCAGAGACCCTGAAGGAATTGTAAAGAATTTCCCAGTTTTTTTGTTTTGTTTTTGAAATTCCTTTTTATAGTGGGTTTGAGCTGATTCTCGCTGCCATGTTTATGCCAGTCTAGACACACTTGATTCCCTTACGGAGACATATCAATACATAGGTTTTAAGATTCTTACTAGTCAGATATTTTCCTCTGCGGGAAATATGGGGTTTTGAGTCCCTTTCGCTGAGGACGGTGTAGGTCTTGTCTATTCCATAGTTGGTTTTTGGAACGGTACCTGTGCTTATATCAAACTCTGGTTTTATGCATCACCCCACCTCTCCTTCCCCCTTAAGCAGGTATAAGAGTGTTTTCTAAATGTGAGACACTGTTCTCTTTCCTAACTCAGTTCAAGTGTAGCCATGTTTACAGGATCTTCATAAGTGATATCTTATGATAAGTTTCTTTTTCTGTGTGACTTATTTCACTTAGAATCATCGTACCTGAATCCACCCATTTTGCTGCTACTGGTCTTATGACATTGATTTCATGGCTGAGGGATATTCCATCGTACGTAAGTACCACAATTTTTTGAACCATGTTTATATTTTCTGGGATACTTAAGGTGTATCCAAGTTGAGGCCCTTGTATGCAGTGCAGCCCTAAATTTTGGGGTGGCTCTGTCTTATTGATTTTCAGTTTTCCCAAGGTATATTCCCTAGACTGGTAGTGCCCTTGGCTCTGTAGCTCTGTTCTTTACTTGTTTTAGGGAACAGAATGCACTCCTCCAGAGAGGCAGTTGGCAATTTACATCCCGCCCATCAGCATAACAAGGCTCCCTGTTCTCCAGGGCCTGTCTTGCCTTTCTTGTTCTTACACATTTTGTGGATGTCCCTTTTGACCGGTGGGAAGTGATACTTCTTTGTAGTGCAGATTTGCATTGCCCGCTTGCTTGCTTGGCCAAAAAGGGCGTATGCGTTTTCTCCTGAATATATTCAGGAGAAAACGCATACGCCCTTTTTGGCCAAGTGCATCATTGTCGAAGTTGTGCCCCTCTTCCTGTGCTTTAAAGGCGATTCCAACGTACCTCTTGAAATCTGTTTCCTGCTATTCTGCCTCGCTTTCAAGTCCGCCTCGTTGCCTTCCCTCAACAGATTTTTGGACGATAGTTGTCCTTTATTACTCGGCCAGTTTGTGAATTGCTGTGCCCCTGAGCTCCATTTTTCAACTCGTTTTTGGTGAGCTGACCGCAAGTCCAAAATTTTGGTTCAGGACCTATACTGGTTCCCGGTGGGTGGCTGAGAATTTGGTTAATTCTTCTTCCTGCCGGGAAATTACAGTGATATGTGCCCGTCCAAATGCCTAACAGCTACTCTCTCATTGGTTCTCCCTCTTCCCTTTCATCCTCTGCCAAATTGGCAACCTGTGCGAACCAAGAGGTTAAAGGCGCTGTCTCTCCAAGTTGGGAGGTTGATAGTAAAGCAGACGGAAAGTCAAACCGGAGCACCAGGAGAGGGACTATGCGTTGAGTTTTAGAAACCTTTCGTAGTCACAGTGTGTCCGTTCTCTAGGTTTCCCGCACATGTTATAGCTGTAGTAATATTCCCTTCAACCTGGAGAGTTCGGACCCATGGAATGGGTGCCATGCATTATTGCTTTAAAGGGTCTGCATTTGCTCACCCAATCTCACCAATCGTCTCAGTCCCAAGTGTCCCTCCTTATGCCACATCCAGCTGTCGTTGTAGATAGGGTCATTCCAGCTTTCATCAGAGACCCTGAAGGAATTGTAAAGAATTTCCCAGTTTTTTTGTTTTGTTTTTGAAATTCCATTTTATAGTGGGTTTGAGCTGATTCTCGCTGCCATGTTTATGCCAGTCTAGACACACATGATTCCCTTATGGAGACATATCAATACATAGGTTTTAAGATTCTTACTAGTCAGATATTTTCCTCTGCGGGAAATATGGGGTTTTGAGTCCCTTTCGCTGAGGACGGTGTAGGTCTTGTCTATTCCATAGTTGGTTTTTGGAACGGTACCTGTGCTTATATCAAACTCTGGTTTTATGCATCACCCCACCTCTCCTTCTCCCTTAAGCAGGTATAAGAGTGTTTTCTAAATGTGAGACACTGTTCTCTTTCCTAACTCAGTTCAAGTGTAGCCATGTTTACAGGATCTTCATAAGTGATATCTTATGATAAGTTTCTTTTTCTGTGTGACTTATTTCACTTAGAATCATCGTACCTGAATCCACCCATTTTGCTGCTACTGGTCTTATGACATTGATTTCATGGCTGAGGGATATTCCATCATACGTAAGTACCACAATTTTTTGAACCATGTTTATATTTCCTGGGATATTTATTTTGTACCCAAGTTGAGGTCCTTGTAAGCAGTGCAGCCCTAAATTTTTGGGTGGCTCTGTCTTATTGATTTTCAGTTTTCCCAAGGTATATTCCCTAGACTGGTAGTGCCCTTGGCTCTGTAGCTCTGTTCTTTACTTGTTTTAGGGAACAGAATGCACTCCTCCAGAGAGGCAGTTGGCAATTTACATCCCGGACATCAGCGTAACAAGGCTCCCTGTTCTCCAGGGCCTGTCTTGCCTTTCTTGTTCTTACACATTTTGTGGATGTCCCTTTTGACCGGTGGGAAGTGATACTTCTTTGTAGTGCAGATTTGCATTGCCCGCTTGCTTGCTTGGCCAAGAAGGGCGTATGCGTTTTCTCCTGAATATATTCAGGAGAAAACGCATACGCCCTTTTTGGCCAAGTGCATCATTGGCGAAGTTGTGCCCCTCTTTCTGTGCTTTAAAGGCGATTCCAACGTACCTCTTGAAATCTGTTTCCTGCTATTCTGCCTCGCTTTCAAGTCCGCCTCGTTGCCTTCCGTCAACAGATTTATGGACGATAGTTGTCCTTTATTACTCGGCCAGTTTGTGAATTGCTGTGCCCCTGAGCTCCATTTTTCAACTCGTTTTTGGAGAGCTGACCGCAAGTCCAAAATTTTGGTTCAGGACCTATACTGGTTCCCGGTGGGTGGCTGAGAATTTGGTTAATTCTTCTTCCTGCCGGGAAATTACTGTGATATGTGCCCGTCCAAATGCCTAACAGCTACTCTCTCATTGGTTCTCCCTCTTCCCTTTCATCATCTGCCAAATTGGCAACCTGTGCGAACCAGGAGGTTAAAAGGGCTGTCTCTCCAATTTCGGAGAATGATAGTAAAGCAGCCGGAAAGTCAAACCGGACACCAGTAGAGGGTTTATTCTTTGAGTTTTAGAAACCTTTCGTATTCACACTGTGTCCGTTCTCTAGGTTTCCCGCACATGTTATAGCTGTAGTAATATTCCCTTCAACCTGGAGAGTTCGGACCCATGGAATGGGTGCCATGCATTATTGCTTTAAAGCGTCTGCATTTGCTCACCCAATCTCACCAATCGTCTCAGTCCCTAGTGTCCCTCCTTATGCCACATCCAGCTGTCGTTGTAGATAGGGTCATTCCAGCTTTCATCAGAGACCCTGAAGGAATTGTAAAGAATTTCCCAGTTTTTTTGTTTTGTTTTTGAAATTCCTTTTTATAGTGGGTTTGAGCTGATTCTCGCTGCCATGTTTATGCCAGTCTAGACACACTTGATTCCCTTACGGAGACATATCAATACATAGGTTTTAAGATTCTTACTAGTCAGATATTTTCCTCTGCGGGAAATATGGGGTTTTGAGTCCCTTTCACTGAGGACGGTGTAGGTCTTGTCTATTCCATAGTTGGTTTTTGGAACGGTACCTGTGCTTATATCAAACTCTGGTTTTATGCATCACCCCACCTCTCCTTCAACCTTAAGCAGGTATAAGAGTGTTTTCTAAATGTGAGACACTGTTCTCTTTCCTAACTCAGTTCAAGTGTAGCCATGTTTACAGGATCTTCATAAGTGATATCTTATGATAAGTTTCTTTTTCTGTGTGACTTATTTCACTTAGAATCATCGTACCTGAATCCACCCATTTTGCTGCTACTGGTCTTATGACATTGATTTCATGGCTGAGGGATATTCCATCGTACGTAAGTACCACAATTTTTTGAACCATGTTTATATTTTCTGGGATACTTAAGGTGTATCCAAGTTGAGGTCCTTGTATGCAGTGCAGCCCTAAATTTTGGGGTGGCTCTGTCTTATTGATTTTCAGTTTTCCCAAGGTATATTCTCTAGGCTGGTAGTGCCCTTGGCTCTGTAGCTCTGTTCTTTACTTGTTTTAGGGAACAGAATGCACTCCTCCAGAGAGGCAGTTGGCAATTTACATCCCGCCCATCAGCATAACAAGGCTCCCTGTTCTCCAGGGCCTGTCTTGCCTTTCTTGTTCTTACACATTTTGTGGATGTCCCTTTTGACCGGTGGGAAGTGATACTTCTTTGTAGTGCAGATTTGCATTGCCCGCTTGCTTGCTTGGCCAAAAAGGGCGTATGCGTTTTCTCCTGAATATATTCAGGAGAAAACGCATACGCCCTTTTTGGCCAAGTGCATCATTGTCGAAGTTGTGCCCCTCTTCCTGTGCTTTAAAGGCGATTCCAACGTACCTCTTGAAATCTGTTTCCTGCCATTCTGCCTCGCTTTCAAGTCCGCCTCGTTGCCTTCCCTCAACAGATTTTTGGACGATAGTTGTCCTTTATTACTCGGCCAGTTTGTGAATTGCTGTGCCCCTGAGCTCCATTTTTCAACTCGTTTTTGGTGAGCTGACCGCAAGTCCAAAATTTTGGTTCAGGACCTATACTGGTTCCCGGTGGGTGGCTGAGAATTTGGTTAATTCTTCTTCCTGCCGGGAAATTACAGTGATATGTGCCCGTCCAAATGCCTAACAGCTACTCTCTCATTGGTTCTCCCTCTTCCCTTTCATCCTCTGCCAAATTGGCAACCTGTGCGAACCAAGAGGTTAAAGGGGCTGTCTCTCCAAGTTGGGAGGTTGATAGTAAAGAAGACGGAAAGTCAAACCGGAGCACCAGGAGAGGGACTATGCGTTGAGTTTTAGAAACCATTCGTATTCACAGTGTGTCCGTTCTCTAGGTTTCCCGCACATGTTATAGCTGTAGTAATATTCCCTTCAACCTGGAGAGTTCGGACCCATGGAATGGGTGCCATGCATTATTGCTTTAAAGGGTCTGCATTTGCTCACCCAATCTCACCAACCGTCTCAGTCCCAAGTGTCCCTCCTTATGCCACATCCAGCTGTCGTTGTAGATAGGGTCATTCCAGCTTTCATCAGAGACCCTGAAGGAATTGTAAAGAATTTCCCAGTTTTTTTGTTTTGTTTTTGAAATTCCTTTTTATAGTGGGTTTGAGCTGATTCTCGCTGCCATGTTTATGCCAGTCTAGACACAGTTGATTCCCTTACGGAGACATATCAATACATAGGTTTTAAGATTCTTACTAGTCAGATATTTTCCTCTGCGGGAAATATGGGGTTTTGAGTCCCTTTCGCTGAGGACGGTGTAGGTCTTGTCTATTCCATAGTTGGTTTTTGGAACGGTACCTGTGCTTATATCAAACTCTGGTTTTATGCATCACCCCACCTCTCCTTCCCCCTTAAGCAGGTATAAGAGTGTTTTCTAAATGTGAGACACTGTCCTCTTTCCTAACTCAGTTCAAGTGTAGCCATGTTTACAGGATCTTCATAAGTGATATCTTATGATAAGTTTCTTTTTCTGTGTGACTTATTTCACTTAGAATCATCGTACCTGAATCCACCCATTTTGCTGCTACTGGTCTTATGACATTGATTTCATGGCTGAGGGATATTCCATCGTACGTAAGTACCACAATTTTTTGAACCATGTTTATATTTTCTGGGATACTTAAGGTGTATCCAAGTTGAGGTCCTTGTATGCAGTGCAGCCTTAAATTTTGGGGTGGCTCTGTCTTATTGATTTTCAGTTTTCCCAAGGTATATTCCCTAGACTGGTAGTGCCCTTGGCTCTGTAGCTCTGTTGTTTACTTGTTTTAGGGAACAGAATGCACTCCTCCAGAGAGGCAGTTGGCAATTTACATCCCGCCCATCAGCATAACAAGGCTCCCTGTTCTCCAGGGCCTGTCTTGCCTTTCTTGTTCTTACACATTTTGTGGATGTCCCTTTTGACCGGTGGGAAGTGATACTTCTTTGTAGTGCAGATTTGCATTGCCCGCTTGCTTGCTTGGCCAAAAAGGGCGTATGCGTTTTCTCCTGAATATATTCAGGAGAAAACGCATACGCCCTTTTTGGCCAAGTGCATCATTGTCGAAGTTGTGCCCCTCTTCCTGTGCTTTAAAGGCGATTCCAACGTACCTCTTGAAATCTGTTTCCTGCTATTCTGCCTCGCTTTCAAGTCCGCCTAGTTGCCTTCCCTCAACAGATTTTTGGACGAGAGTTGTCCTTTATTACTCGGCCAGTTTGTGAATTGCTGTGCCCCTGAGCTCCATTTTTCAACTCGTTTATGGTGAGCTGACCGCAAGTCCAAAATTTTGGTTCAGGACCTATACTGGTTCCCGGTGGGTGGCTGAGAATTTGGTTAATTCTTCTTCCTGCCGGGAAATTACAGTGATATGTGCCCGTCCAAATGCCTAACAGCTACTCTCTCATTGGTTCTCCCTCTTCCCTTTCATCCTCTGCCAAATTGGCAACCTGTGCGAACCAAGAGGTTAAAGGGGCTGTCTCTCCAAGTTGGGAGGTTGATAGTAAAGCAGACGGAAAGTCAAACCGGAGCACCAGGAGAGGGACTATGCGTTGAGTTTTAGAAACCTTTCGTATTCACAGTGTGTCCGTTCTCTAGGTTTCCCGCACATGTTATAGCTGTAGTAATATTCCCTTCAACCTGGAGAGTTCGGACCCATGGAATGGGTGCCATGCATTATTGCTTTAAAGGGTCTGCATTTGCTCACCCAATCTCACCAACCGTCTCAGTCCCAAGTGTCCCTCCTTATGCCACATCCAGCTGTCGTTGTTGATATGGTCATTCCAGCTTTCATCAGAGACCCTGAAGGAATTGTAAAGAATTTCCCAGTTTTTTTGTTTTGTTTTTGAAATTCCTTTTTATAGTGGGTTTGAGCTGATTCTCGCTGCCATGTTTATGCCAGTCTAGACACAGTTGATTCCCTTACGGAGACATATCAATACATAGGTTTTAAGATTCTTACTAGTCAGATATTTTCCTCTGCGGGAAATATGGGGTTTTGAGTCCCTTTCGCTGAGGACGGTGTAGGTCTTGTCTATTCCATAGTTGGTTTTTGGAACGGTACCTGTGCTTATATGAAACTCTGGTTTTATGCATCACCCCACCTCTCCTTCCCCCTTAAGCAGGTATAAGAGTGTTTTCTAAATGTGAGACACTGTCCTCTTTCCTAACTCAGTTCAAGTGTAGCCATGTTTACAGGATCTTCATAAGTGATATCTTATGATAAGTTTCTTTTTCTGTGTGACTTATTTCACTTAGAATCATCGTACCTGAATCCACCCATTTTGCTGCTACTGGTCTTATGACATTGATTTCATGGCTGAGGGATATTCCATCGTACGTAAGTACCACAATTTTTTGAACCATGTTTATATTTTCTGGGATACTTAAGGTGTATCCAAGTTGAGGTCCTTGTATGCAGTGCAGCCTTAAATTTTGGGGTGGCTCTGTCTTATTGATTTTCAGTTTTCCCAAGGTATATTCCCTAGACTGGTAGTGCCCTTGGCTCTGTAGCTCTGTTCTTTACTTGTTTTAGGGAACAGAATGCACTCCTCCAGAGAGGCAGTTGGCAATTTACATCCCGCCCATCAGCATAACAAGGCTCCCTGTTCTCCAGGGCCTGTCTTGCCTTTCTTGTTCTTACACATTTTGTGGATGTCCCTTTTGACCGGTGGGAAGTGATACTTCTTTGTAGTGCAGATTTGCATTGCCCGCTTGCTTGCTTGGCCAAAAAGGGCGTATGCGTTTTCTCCTGAATATATTCAGGAGAAAACGCATACGCCCTTTTTGGCCAAGTGCATCATTGTCGAAGTTTTGCCCTTCTTCCTGTGCTTTAAAGGCGATTCCAACGTACCTCTTGAAATCTGTTTCCTGCTATTCTGCCTCGCTTTCAAGTCCGCCTCGTTGCCTTCCCTCAACAGATTTTTGGACGATAGTTGTCCTTTGTTACTCGGCCAGTTTGTGAATTGCTGTGCCCCTGAGCTCCATTTTTCAACTCGTTTTTGGTGAGCTGACCGCAAGTCCAAAATTTTGGTTCAGGACCTATACTGGTTCCCGGTGGGTGGCTGAGAATTTGGTTAATTCTTCTTCCTGCCGGGAAATTACAGTGATATGTGCCCGTCCAAATGCCTAACAGCTACTCTCTCATTGGTTCTCCCTCTTCCCTTTCATCCTCTGCCAAATTGGCAACCTGTGCGAACCAAGAGGTTAAAGGGGCTGTCTCTCCAAGTTGGGAGGTTGATAGTAAAGCAGACGGAAAGTCAAACCGGAGCACCAGGAGAGGGACTATGCGTTGAGTTTTAGAAACCTTTCGTATTCACAGTGTGTCCGTTCTCTAGGTTTCCCGCACATGTTATAGCTGTAGTAATATTCCCTTCAACCTGGAGAGTTCGGACCCATGGAATGGGTGCCATGCATTATTGCTTTAAAGGGTCTGCATTTGCTCACCCAATCTCACCAATCGTCTCAGTCCCAAGTGTCCCTCCTTATGCCACATCCAGCTGTCGTTGTAGATAGGGTCATTCCAGCTTTCATCAGAGACCCTGAAGGAATTGTAAAGAATTTCCCAGTTTTTTTGTTTTGTTTTTGAAATTCCTTTTTATAGTGGGTTTGAGCTGATTCTCGCTGCCATGTTTATGCCAGTCTAGACACAGTTGATTCCCTTACGGAGACATATCAATACATAGGTTTTAAGATTCTTACTAGTCAGATATTTTCCTCTGCGGGAAATATGGGGTTTTGAGTCCCTTTCACTGAGGACGGTGTAGGTCTTGTCTATTCCATAGTTGGTTTTTGGAACGGTACCTGTGCTTATATCAAACTCTGGTTTTATGCATCACCCCACCTCTCCTTCCCCCTTAAGCAGGTATAAGAGTGTTTTCTAAATGTGAGACACTGTTCTCTTTCCTAACTCAGTTCAAGTGTAGCCATGTTTACAGGATCTTCATAAGTGATATCTTATGATAAGTTTCTTTTTCTGTGTGACTTATTTCACTTAGAATCATCGTACCTGAATCCACCCATTTTGCTGCTACTGGTCTTATGACATTGATTTCATGGCTGAGGGATATTCCATCGTACGTAAGTACCACAATTTTTTGAACCATGTTTATATTTTCTGGGATACTTAAGGTGTATCCAAGTTGAGGCCCTTGTATGCAGTGCAGCCCTAAATTTTGGGGTGGCTCTGTCTTATTGATTTTCAGTTTTCCCAAGGTATATTCCCTAGACTGGTAGTGCCCTTGGCTCTGTAGCTCTGTTCTTTACTTGTTTTAGGGAACAGAATGCACTCCTCCAGAGAGGCAGTTGGCAATTTACATCCCGCCCATCAGCATAACAAGGCTCCCTGTTCTCCAGGGCCTGTCTTGCCTTTCTTGTTCTTACACATTTTGTGGATGTCCCTTTTGACCGGTGGGAAGTGATACTTCTTTGTAGTGCAGATTTGCATTGCCCGCTTGCTTGCTTGGCCAAAAAGGGCGTATGCGTTTTCTCCTGAATATATTCAGGAGAAAACGCATACGCCCTTTTTGGCCAAGTGCATCATTGTCGAAGTTGTGCCCCTCTTCCTGTGCTTTAAAGGCGATTCCAACGTACCTCTTGAAATCTGTTTCCTGCTATTCTGCCTCGCTTTCAAGTCCGCCTCGTTGCCTTCCCTCAACAGATTTTTGGACGATAGTTGTCCTTTATTACTCGGCCAGTTTGTGAATTGCTGTGCCCCTGAGCTCCATTTTTCAACTCGTTTTTGGTGAGCTGACCGCAAGTCCAAAATTTTGGTTCAGGACCTATACTGGTTCCCGGTGGGTGGCTGAGAATTTGGTTAATTCTTCTTCCTGCCGGGAAATTACAGTGATATGTGCCCGTCCAAATGCCTAACAGCTACTCTCTCATTGGTTCTCCCTCTTCCCTTTCATCCTCTGCCAAATTGGCAACCTGTGCGAACCAAGAGGTTAAAGGCGCTGTCTCTCCAAGTTGGGAGGTTGATAGTAAAGCAGACGGAAAGTCAAACCGGAGCACCAGGAGAGGGACTATGCGTTGAGTTTTAGAAACCTTTCGTAGTCACAGTGTGTCCGTTCTCTAGGTTTCCCGCACATGTTATAGCTGTAGTAATATTCCCTTCAACCTGGAGAGTTCGGACCCATGGAATGGGTGCCATGCATTATTGCTTTAAAGGGTCTGCATTTGCTCACCCAATCTCACCAATCGTCTCAGTCCCAAGTGTCCCTCCTTATGCCACATCCAGCTGTCGTTGTAGATAGGGTCATTCCAGCTTTCATCAGAGACCCTGAAGGAATTGTAAAGAATTTCCCAGTTTTTTTGTTTTGTTTTTGAAATTCCTTTTTATAGTGGGTTTGAGCTGATTCTCGCTGCCATGTTTATGCCAGTCTAGACACACATGATTCCCTTATGGAGACATATCAATACATAGGTTTTAAGATTCTTACTAGTCAGATATTTTCCTCTGCGGGAAATATGGGGTTTTGAGTCCCTTTCGCTGAGGACGGTGTAGGTCTTGTCTATTCCATAGTTGGTTTTTGGAACGGTACCTGTGCTTATATCAAACTCTGGTTTTATGCATCACCCCACCTCTCCTTCTCCCTTTAGCAGGTATAAGAGTGTTTTCTAAATGTGAGACACTGTTCTCTTTCCTAACTCAGTTCAAGTGTAGCCATGTTTACAGGATCTTCATAAGTGATATCTTATGATAAGTTTCTTTTTCTGTGTGACTTATTTCACTTAGAATCATCGTACCTGAATCCACCCATTTTGCTGCTACTGGTCTTATGACATTGATTTCATGGCTGAGGGATATTCCATCATACGTAAGTACCACAATTTTTTGAACCATGTTTATATTTCCTGGGATATTTATTTTGTACCCAAGTTGAGGTCCTTGTAAGCAGTGCAGCCCTAAATTTTTGGGTGGCTCTGTCTTATTGATTTTCAGTTTTCCCAAGGTATATTCCCTAGACTGGTAGTGCCCTTGGCTCTGTAGCTCTGTTCTTTACTTGTTTTAGGGAACAGAATGCACTCCTCCAGAGAGGCAGTTGGCAATTTACATCCCGGACATCAGCGTAACAAGGCTCCCTGTTCTCCAGGGCCTGTCTTGCCTTTCTTGTTCTTACACATTTTGTGGATGTCCCTTTTGACCGGTGGGAAGTGATACTTCTTTGTAGTGCAGATTTGCATTGCCCGCTTGCTTGCTTGGCCAAAAAGGGCGTATGCGTTTTCTCCTGAATATATTCAGGAGAAAACGCATACGCCCTTTTTGTCCAAGTGCATCATTGTCGAAGTTGTGCCCCTCTTCCTGTGCTTTAAAGGCAATTCCAACGTACCTCTTGAAATCTGTTTCCTGCTATTCTGCCTCGCTTTCAAGTCCGCCTCGTTGCCTTCCGTCAACAGATTTATGGACGATAGTTGTCCTTTATTACTCGGCCAGTTTGTGAATTGCTGTGCCCCTGAGCTCCATTTTTCAACTCGTTTTTGGAGAGCTGACCGCAAGTCCAAAATTTTGGTTCAGGACCTATACTGGTTCCCGGTGGGTGGCTGAGAATTTGGTTAATTCTTCTTCCTGCCGGGAAATTACTGTGATATGTGCCCGTCCAAATGCCTAACAGCTACTCTCTCATTGGTTCTCCCTCTTCCCTTTCATCCTCTGCCAAATTGGCAACCTGTGCGAACCAGGAGGTTAAAAGGGCTGTCTCTCCAATTTCGGAGAATGATAGTAAAGCAGCCGGAAAGTCAAACCGGGGCACCAGTAGAGGGTTTATTCTTTGAGTTTTAGAAACCTTTCGTATTCACACTGTGTCCGTTCTCTAGGTTTCCCGCACATGTTATAGCTGTAGTAATATTCCCTTCAACCTGGAGAGTTCGGACCCATGGAATGGGTGCCATGCATTATTGCTTTAAAGCGTCTGCATTTGCTCACCCAATCTCACCAATCGTCTCAGTCCCAAGTGTCCCTCCTTATGCCACATCCAGCTGTCGTTGTAGATAGGGTCATTCCAGCTTTCATCAGAGACCCTGAAGGAATTGTAAAGAATTTCCCAGTTTTTTTGTTTTGTTTTTGAAATTCCTTTTTATAGTGGGTTTGAGCTGATTCTCGCTGCCATGTTTATGCCAGTCTAGACACACTTGATTCCCTTACGGAGACATATCAATACATAGGTTTTAAGATTCTTACTAGTCAGATATTTTCCTCTGCGGGAAATATGGGGTTTTGAGTCCCTTTCACTGAGGACGGTGTAGGTCTTGTCTATTCCATAGTTGGTTTTTGGAACGGTACCTGTGCTTATATCAAACTCTGGTTTTATGCATCACCCCACCTCTCCTTCAACCTTAAGCAGGTATAAGAGTGTTTTCTAAATGTGAGACACTGTTCTCTTTCCTAACTCAGTTCAAGTGTAGCCATGTTTACAGGATCTTCATAAGTGATATCTTATGATAAGTTTCTTTTTCTGTGTGACTTATTTCACTTAGAATCATCGTACCTGAATCCACCCATTTTGCTGCTACTGGTCTTATGACATTGATTTCATGGCTGAGGGATATTCCATCGTACGTAAGTACCACAATTTTTTGAACCATGTTTATATTTTCTGGGATACTTAAGGTGTATCCAAGTTGAGGTCCTTGTATGCAGTGCAGCCCTAAATTTTGGGGTGTCTCTGTCTTATTGATTTTCAGTTTTCCCAAGGTATATTCCCTAGACTGGTAGTGCCCTTGGCTCTGTAGCTCTGTTCTTTACTTGTTTTAGGGAACAGAATGCACTCCTCCAGAGAGGCAGTTGGCAATTTACATCCCGCCCATCAGCATAACAAGGCTCCCTGTTCTCCAGGGCCTGTCTTGCCTTTCTTGTTCTTACACATTTTGTGGATGTCCCTTTTGACCGGTGGGAAGTGATACTTCTTTGTAGTGCAGATTTGCATTGCCCGCTTGCTTGCTTGGCCAAAAATTGCGTATGCGTTTTCTCCTGAATATATTCAGGAGAAAACGCATACGCCCTTTTTGGCCAAGTGCATCATTGTCGAAGTTGTGCCCCTCTTCCTGTGCTTTAAAGGCGATTCCAACGTACCTCTTGAAATCTGTTTCCTGCTATTCTGCCTCGCTTTCAAGTCCGCCTCGTTGCCTTCCCTCAACAGATTTTTGGACGATAGTTGTCCTTTATTACTCGGCCAGTTTGTGAATTGCTGTGTCCCTGAGCTCCATTTTTCAACTCGTTTTTGGAGAGCTGACCGCAAGTCCAAAATTTTGGTTCAGGATCTATACTGGTTCCCGGTGGGTGGCTGAGAATTTGGTTAATTCTTCTTCCTGCCGGGAAATTACAGTGATATGTGCCCGTCCAAATGCCTAACAGCTACTCTCTCATTGGTTCTCCCTCTTCCCTTTCATCCTCTGCCAAATTGGCAACCTGTGCGAACCAAGAGGTTAAAGGGGCTGTCTCTCCAAGTTGGGAGGTTGATAGTAAAGCAGACGGAAAGTCAAACCGGAGCACCAGGAGAGGGACTATGCGTTGAGTTTTAGAAACCTTTCGTATTCACAGTGTGTCCGTTCTCTAGGTTTCCCGCACATGTTATAGCTGTAGTAATATTCCCTTCAACCTGGAGAGTTCGGACCCATGGAATGGGTGCCATGCATTATTGCTTTAAAGGGTCTGCATTTGCTCACCCAATCTCACCAATCGTCTCAGTCCCAAGTGTCCCTCCTTATGCCACATCCAGCTGTCGTTGTAGATAGGGTCATTCCAGCTTTCATCAGAGACCCTGAAGGAATTGTAAAGAATTTCCCAGTTTTTTTGTTTTGTTTTTGAAATTCCTTTTTATAGTGGGTTTGAGCTGATTCTCGCTGCCATGTTTATGCCAGTCTAGACACACTTGATTCCCTTACGGAGACATATTAATACATAGGTTTTAAGATTCTTACTAGTCAGATATTTTCCTCTGCGGGAAATATGGGGTTTTGAGTCCCTTTCACTGAGGACGGTGTAGGTCTTGTCTATTCCATAGTTGGTTTTTGGAACGGTACCTGTGCTTATATCAAACTCTGGTTTTGTGCATCACCCCACCTCTCCTTCAACCTTAAGCAGGTATAAGAGTGTTTTCTAAATGTGAGACACTGTTCTCTTTCCTAACTCAGTTCAAGTGTAGCCATGTTTACAGGATCTTCATAAGTGATATCTTATGATAAGTTTCTTTTTCTGTGTGATTTATTTCACTTAGAATCATCGTACCTGAATCCACCCATTTTGCTGCTACTGGTCTTATGACATTGATTTCATGGCTGAGGGATATTCCATCGTACGTAAGTACCACAATTTTTTGAACCATGTTTATATTTTCTGGGATACTTAAGGTGTATCCAAGTTGAGGTCCTTGTATGCAGTGCAGCCCTAAATTTTGGGGTGGCTCTGTCTTATTGATTTTCAATTTTCCCAGGTATATTCCCTAGACTGGTAGTGCCCTTGGCTCTGTAGCTCTGTTCTTTAATTGTTTTAGGGAACACAATGCACTCCTCCAGAGAGGCAGTTGGCAATTTACATCCCGCCCATCAGCATAACAAGGCTCCCTGTTCTCCAGGGCCTGTCTTGCCTTTCTTGTTCTTACACATTTTGTGGATGTCCCTTTTGACCGGTGGGAAGTGATACTTCTTTGTAGTGCAGATTTGCATTGCCCGCTTGCTTGCTTGGCCAAAAAGGGCGTATGCGTTTTCTCCTGAATATATTCAGGAGAAAACGCATACGCCCTTTTTGGCCAAGTGCATCATTGTCGAAATTGTGCCCCTCTTCCTGTGCTTTAAAGGCGATTCCAACGTACCTCTTGAAATCTGTTTCCTGCTATTCTGCCTCGCTTTCAAGTCCGCCTCGTTGCCTTCCCTCAACAGATTTTTGGACGATAGTTGTCCTTTATTACTCGGCCAGTTTGTGAATTGCTGTGCCCCTGAGCTCCATTTTTCAACTCGTTTTTGGTGAGCTGACCGCAAGTCCAAAATTTTGGTTCAGGACCTATACTGGTTCCCGGTGGGTGGCTGAGAATTTGGTTAATTCTTCTTCCTGCCGGGAAATTACAGTGATATGTGCCCGTCCAAATGCCTAACAGCTACTCTCTCATTGGTTCTCCCTCTTCCCTTTCATCCTCTGCCAAATTGGCAACCTGTGCGAACCAAGAGGTTAAAGGCGCTGTCTCTCCAAGTTGGGAGGTTGATAGTAAAGCAGACGGAAAGTCAAACCGGAGCACCAGGAGAGGGACTATGCGTTGAGTTTTAGAAACCTTTCGTAGTCACAGTGTGTCCGTTCTCTAGGTTTCCCGCACATGTTATAGCTGTAGTAATATTCCCTTCAACCTGGAGAGTTCGGACCCATGGAATGGGTGCCATGCATTATTGCTTTAAAGGGTCTGCATTTGCTCACCCAATCTCACCAATCGTCTCAGTCCCAAGTGTCCCTCCTTATGCCACATCCAGCTGTCGTTGTAGATAGGGTCATTCCAGCTTTCATCAGAGACCCTGAAGGAATTGTAAAGAATTTCCCAGTTTTTTTGTTTTGTTTTTGAAATTCCTTTTTATAGTGGGTTTGAGCTGATTCTCGCTGCCATGTTTATGCCAGTCTAGACACACATGATTCCCTTATGGAGACATATCAATACATAGGTTTTAAGATTCTTACTAGTCAGATATTTTCCTCTGCGGGAAATATGGGGTTTTGAGTCCCTTTCGCTGAGGACGGTGTAGGTCTTGTCTATTCCATAGTTGGTTTTTGGAACGGTACCTGTGCTTATATCAAACTCTGGTTTTATGCATCACCCCACCTCTCCTTCTCCCTTAAGCAGGTATAAGAGTGTTTTCTAAATGTGAGACACTGTTCTCTTTCCTAACTCAGTTCAAGTGTAGCCATGTTTACAGGATCTTCATAAGTGATATCTTATGATAAGTTTCTTTTTCTGTGTGACTTATTTCACTTAGAATCATCGTACCTGAATCCACCCATTTTGCTGCTACTGCTCTTATGACATTGATTTCATGGCTGAGGGATATTCCATCGTACGTAAGTACCACAATTTTTTGAACCATGTTTATATTTTCTGGGATACTTAAGGTGTATCCAAGTTGAGGTCCTTGTATGCAGTGCAGCCCTAAATTTTGGGGTGGCTCTGTCTTATTGATTTTCAGTTTTCCCAAGGTATATTCCCTAGACTGGTAGTGCCCTTGGCTCTGTAGCTCTGTTCTTTACTTGTTTTAGGGAACAGAATGCACTCCTCCAGAGAGGCAGTTGGCAATTTACATCCCGCCCATCAGCATAACAAGGCTCCCTGTTCTCCAGGGCCTGTCTTGCCTTTCTTGTTCTTACACATTTTGTGGATGTCCCTTTTGACCGGTGGGAAGTGATACTTCTTTGTAGTGCAGATTTGCATTGCCCGCTTGCTTGCTTGGCCAAAAAGGGCGTATGCGTTTTCTCCTGAATATATTCAGGAGAAAACGCATAGGCCCTTTTTGGCCAAGTGCGTCATTGTCGAAGTTGTGCCCCTCTTCCTGTGCTTTAAAGGCGATTCCAACGTACCTCTTGAAATCTGTTTCCTGCTATTCTGCCTCGCTTTCAAGTCCGCCTCGTTGCCTTCCCTCAACAGATTTTTGGACGATAGTTGTCCTTTATTACTCGGCCAGTTTGTGAATTGCTGTGCCCCTGAGCTCCATTTTTCAACTCGTTTTTGGAGAGCTGACCGCAAGTCCAAAATTTTGGTTCAGGACCTATACTGGTTCCCGGTGGGTGGCTGAGAATTTGGTTAATTCTTCTTCCTGCCGGGAAATTACTGTGATATGTGCCCGTCCAAATGCCTAACAGCTACTCTCTCATTGGTTCTCCCTCTTCCCTTTCATCCTCTGCCAAATTGGCAACCTGTGCGAACCAGGAGGTTAAAAGGGCTGTCTCTCCAATTTCGGAGAATGATAGTAAAGCAGCCGGAAAGTCAAACCGGAGCACCAGTAGAGGGTTTATTCTTTGAGTTTTAGAAACCTTTCGTATTCACACTGTGTCCGTTCTCTAGGTTTCCCGCACATGTTATAGCTGTAGTAATATTCCCTTCAACCTGGAGAGTTCGGACCCATGGAATGGGTGCCATGCATTATTGCTTTAAAGCGTCTGCATTTGCTCACCCAATCTCACCAATCGTCTGAGTCCCAAGTGTCCCTCCTTATGCCACATCCAGCTGTCGTTGTAGATAGGGTCATTCCAGCTTTCATCAGAGACCCTGAAGGAATTGTAAAGAATTTCCCAGTTTTTTTGTTTTGTTTTTGAAATTCCTTTTTATAGTGGGTTTGAGCTGATTCTCGCTGCCATGTTTATGCCAGTCTAGACACAGTTGATTCCCTTACGGAGACATATCAATACATAGGTTTTAAGATTCTTACTAGTCAGATATTTTCCTCTGCGGGAAATATGGGGTTTTGAGTCCCTTTCACTGAGGACGGTGTAGGTCTTGTCTATTCCATAGTTGGTTTTTGGAACGGTACCTGTGCTTATATCAAACTCTGGTTTTATGCATCACCCCACCTCTCCTTCAACCTTAAGCAGGTATAAGAGTGTTTTCTAAATGTGAGACACTGTTCTCTTTCCTAACTCAGTTCAAGTGTAGCCATGTTTACAGGATCTTCATAAGTGATATCTTATGATAAGTTTCTTTTTCTGTGTGACTTATTTCACTTAGAATCATCGTACCTGAATCCACCCATTTTGCTGCTACTGGTCTTATGACATTGATTTCATGGCTGAGGGATATTCCATCGTACGTAAGTACCACAATTTTTTGAACCATGTTTATATTTTCTGGGATACTTAAGGTGTATCCAAGTTGAGGTCCTTGTATGCAGTGCAGCCCTAAATTTTGGGGTGTCTCTGTCTTATTGATTTTCAGTTTTCCCAAGGTATATTCCCTAGACTGGTAGTGCCCTTGGCTCTGTAGCTCTGTTCTTTACTTGTTTTAGGGAACAGAATGCACTCCTCCAGAGAGGCAGTTGGCAATTTACATCCCGCCCATCAGCATAACAAGGCTCCCTGTTCTCCAGGGCCTGTCTTGCCTTTCTTGTTCTTACACATTTTGTGGATGTCCCTTTTGACCGGTGGGAAGTGATACTTCTTTGTAGTGCAGATTTGCATTGCCCGCTTGCTTGCTTGGCCAAAAATTGCGTATGCGTTTTCTCCTGAATATATTCAGGAGAAAACGCATACGCCCTTTTTGGCCAAGTGCATCATTGTCGAAGTTGTGCCCCTCTTCCTGTGCTTTAAAGGCGATTCCAACGTACCTCTTGAAATCTGTTTCCTGCTATTCTGCCTCGCTTTCAAGTCCGCCTCGTTGCCTTCCCTCAACAGATTTTTGGACGATAGTTGTCCTTTATTACTCGGCCAGTTTGTGAATTGCTGTGTCCCTGAGCTCCATTTTTCAACTCCTTTTTGGAGAGCTGACCGCAAGTCCAAAATTTTGGTTCAGGATCTATACTGGTTCCCGGTGGGTGGCTGAGAATTTGGTTAATTCTTCTTCCTGCCGGGAAATTACAGTGATATATGCCCGTCCAAATGCCTAACAGCTACTCTCTCATTGGTTCTCCCTCTTCCCTTTCATCCTCTGCCAAATTGGCAACCTGTGCGAACCAAGAGGTTAAAGGGGCTGTCTCTCCAAGTTGGGAGGTTGATAGTAAAGCAGACGGAAAGTCAAACCGGAGCACCAGGAGAGGGACTATGCGTTGAGTTTTAGAAACCTTTCGTATTCACAGTGTGTCCGTTCTCTAGGTTTCCCGCACATGTTATAGCTGTAGTAATATTCCCTTCAACCTGGAGAGTTCGGACCCATGGAATGGGTGCCATGCATTATTGCTTTAAAGGGTCTGCATTTGCTCACCCAATCTCACCAATCGTCTCAGTCCCAAGTGTCCCTCCTTATGCCACATCCAGCTGTCGTTGTAGATAGGGTCATTCCAGCTTTCATCAGAGACCCTGAAGGAATTGTAAAGAATTTCCCAGTTTTTTTGTTTTGTTTTTGAAATTCCTTTTTATAGTGGGTTTGAGCTGATTCTCGCTGCCATGTTTATGCCAGTCTAGACACACTTGATTCCCTTACGGAGACATATCAATACATAGGTTTTAAGATTCTTACTAGTCAGATATTTTCCTCTGCGGGAAATATGGGGTTTTGAGTCCCTTTCGCTGAGGACGGTGTAGGTCTTGTCTATTCCATAGTTGGTTTTTGGAACGGTACCTGTGCTTATATCAAACTCTGGTTTTATGCATCACCCCACCTCTCCTTCCCCCTTAAGCAGGTATAAGAGTGTTTTCTAAATGTGGGACACTGTCCTCTTTCCTAACTCAGTTCAAGTGTAGCCATGTTTACAGGATCTTCATAAGTGATATCTTATGATAAGTTTCTTTTTCTGTGTGACTTATTTCACTTAGAATCATCGTACCTGAATCCACCCATTTTGCTGCTACTGGTCTTATGACATTGATTTCATGGCTGAGGGATATTCCATCGTACGTAAGTACCACAATTTTTTGAACCATGTTTATATTTTCTGGGATACTTAAGGTGTATCCAAGTTGAGGCCCTTGTATGCAGTGCAGCCCTAAATTTTGGGGTGGCTCTGTCTTATTGATTTTCAGTTTTCCCAAGGTATATTCCCTAGACTGGTAGTGCCCTTGGCTCTGTAGCTCTGTTCTTTACTTGTTTTAGGGAACAGAATGCACTCCTCCAGAGAGGCAGTTGGCAATTTACATCCCGCCCATCAGCATAACAAGGCTCCCTGTTCTCCAGGGCCTGTCTTGCCTTTCTTGTTCTTACACATTTTGTGGATGTCCCTTTTGACCGGTGGGAAGTGATACTTCTTTGTAGTGCAGATTTGCATTGCCCGCTTGCTTGCTTGGCCAAAAAGGGCGTATGCGTTTTCTCCTGAATATATTCAGGAGAAAACGCATACGCCCTTTTTGGCCAAGTGCATCATTGTCGAAGTTGTGCCCCTCTTCCTGTGCTTTAAAGGCGATTCCAACGTACCTCTTGACATCTGTTTCCTGCTATTCTGCCTCGCTTTCAAGTCCGCCTCGTTGCCTTCCGTCAACAGATTTTTGGACGATAGGTGTCCTTTATTACTCAGCCAGTTTGTGAATTGCTGTGTCGCTGAGCTCCATTTTTCAACTCGTTTTTGGAGAGCTGACCGCAAGTCCAAAATTTTGGTTCAGGACCTATACTGGTTCCCAGTGGGTGGCTGAGAATTTGGTTAATTCTTCTTCCTGCCGGGAAATTACAGTGATATGTGCCCGTCCAAATGCCTAACAGCTACTCTCTCATTGGTTCTCCCTCTTCCCTTTCATCCTCTGCCAAATTGGCAACCTGTGCGAACCAAGAGGTTAAAGGGGCTGTCTCTCCAAGTTGGGAGGTTGATAGTAAAGCAGACGGAAAGTCAAACCGGAGCACCAGGAGAGGGACTATTCGTTGAGTTTTAGAAACCTTTCGTATTCACACTGTGTCCGTTCTCTAGGTTTCCCGCACATGTTATAGCTGTAGTAATATTCCCTTCAGCCTGGAGAGTTCGGACCCATGGAATGGGTGCCATGCATTATTGCTTTAAAGGATCTTCATTTGCTCACCCAATCTCACCAATCGTCTCAGTCCCAAGTGTCCCTCCTTATGCCACATCCAGCTGTCGTTGTAGATAGGGTCATTCCAGCTTTCATCAGAGACCCTGAAGGAATTGTAAAGAATTTCCCAGTTTTTTTGTTTTGTTTTTGAAATTCCTTTTTATAGTGGGTTTGAGCTGATTCTCGCTGCCATGTTTATGCCAGTCTAGACACACTTGATTCCCTTACGGAGACATATCAATACATAGGTTTTAAGATTCTTACTAGTCAGATACTTTCCTCTGCGGGAAATATGGGGTTTTGAGTCCCTTTCACTGAGGACGGTGTAGGTCTTGTCTATTCCATAGTTGGCTTTTGGAACGGTACCTGTGCTTATATCAAACTCTGGTTTTATGCATCACCCCACCTCTCCTTCCCCCTTAAGCAGGTATAAGAGTGTTTTCTAAATGTGAGACACTGTTCTCTTTCCTAACTCAGTTCAAGTGTAGCCATGTTTACAGGATCTTCATAAGTGATATCTTATGATAAGTTTCTTTTTCTGTGTGACTTATTTCACTTAGAATCATCGTACCTGAATCCACCCATTTTGCTGCTACTGGTCTTATGACATTGATTTCATGGCTGAGGGATATTCCATCGTACGTAAGTACCACAATTTTTTGAACCATGTTTATATTTTCTGGGATACTTAAGGTGTATCCAAGTTGAGGTCCTTGTATGCAGTGCAGCCCTAAATTTTGGGGTGGCTCTGTCTTATTGATTTTCAGTTTTCCCAAGGTATATTCCCTAGACTGGTAGTGCCCTTGGCTCTGTAGCTCTGTTCTTTACTTGTTTTAGGGAACAGAATGCACTCCTCCAGAGAGGCAGTTGGCAATTTACATCCCGCCCATCAGCATAACAAGGCTCCCTGTTCTCCAGGGCCTGTCTTGCCTTTCTTGTTCTTACACATTTTGTGGATGTCCCTTTTGACCGGTGGGAAGTGATACTTCTTTGTAGTGCAGATTTGCATTGCCCGCTTGCTTGCTTGGCCAAAAAGAGCGTATGCGTTTTCTCCTGAATATATTCAGGAGAAAACGCATACGCCCTTTTTGGCCAAGTGCATCATTGTCAAAGTTGTGCCCCTCTTCCTGTGCTTTAAAGGCGATTCCAACGTACCTCTTGAAATCTGTTTCCTGCTATTCTGCCTCGCTTTCAAGTCCGCCTCGTTGCCTTCCCTCAACAGATTTTTGGAAGATAGTTGTCCTTTATTACTCGGCCAGTTTGTGAATTGCTATGCCCCTGAGCTCCATTTTTCAACTCGTTTTTGGTGAGCTGACCGCAAGTCCAAAATTTTGGGTCAGGACCTATACTGGTTCCCGGTGGGTGGCTAAGAATTTGGTTAATTCTTCTTCCTGCCGGGAAATTACAGTGATATGTGCCCGTCCAAATGCCTAACAGCTACTCTCTCATTGGTTCTCCCTCTTCCCTTTCATCCTCTGCCAAATTGGCAACCTGTGCGAACCAAGAGGTTAAAGGGGCTGTCTCTCCAAGTTGGGAGGTTGATAGTAAAGCAGACGGAAAGTCAAACCGGAGCACCAGGAGAGGGACTATGCGTTGAGTTTTAGAAACCTTTCGTATTCACAGTGTGTCCGTTCTCTAGGTTTCCCGCACATGTTATAGCTGTAGTAATATTCCCTTCAACCTGGAGAGTTCGGACTCATGGAATGGGTGCCATGCATTATTGCTTTAAAGGGTCTGCATTTGCTCACCCAATCTCACCAATCGTCTCAGTCCCAAGAGTCCCTCCTTATGCCACATCCAGCTGTCGTTGTAGATAGGGTCATTCCAGCTTTCATCAGAGACCCTGAAGGAATTGTAAAGAATTTCCCAGTTTTTTTGTTTTGTTTTTGAAATTCCTTTTTATAGTGGGTTTGAGCTGATTCTCGCTGCCATGTTTATGCCAGTCTAGACACACTTGATTCCCTTACGGAGACATATCAATACATAGGTTTTAAGATTCTTACTAGTCAGATACTTTCCTCTGCGGGAAATATGGGGTTTTGAGTCCCTTTCACTGAGGACTGTGTAGGTCTAGTCTATATCATAGTTGGTTTTTGGAACGGTACCTGTGCTTATATCAAACTCTGGTTTTATGCATCACCCCACCTCTCCTTCCCCCTTAAGCAGGTATAAGAGTGTTTTCTAAATGTGAGACACTGTTCTCTTTCCTAACTCAGTTCAAGTGTAGCCATGTTTACAGGATCTTCATAAGTGATATCTTATGATAAGTTTCTTTTTCTGTGTGACTTATTTCACTTAGAATCATCGTACCTGAATCCACCCATTTTGCTGCTACTGGTCTTATGACATTGATTTCATGGCTGAGGGATATTCCATCGTACGTAAGTACCACAATTTTTTGAACCATGTTTATATTTTCTGGGATACTTAAGGTGTATCCAAGTTGAGGTCCTTGTATGCAGTGCAGCCCTAAATTTTGGGGTGGCTCTGTCTTATTGATTTTCAGTTTTCCCAAGGTATATTCCCTAGACTGGTAGTGCCCTTGGCTCTGTAGCTCTGTTCTTTACTTGTTTTAGGGAACAGAATGCACTCCTCCAGAGAGGCAGTTGGCAATTTACATCCCGCCCATCAGCATAACAAGGCTCCCTGTTCTCCAGGGCCTGTCTTGCCTTTCTTGTTCTTACACATTTTGTGGATGTCCCTTTTGACCGGTGGGAAGTGATACTTCTTTGTAGTGCTGATTTGCATTGCCCGCTTGCTTGCTTGGCCAAAAAGGGCGTATGCGTTTTCTCCTGAATATATTCAGGAGAAAACGCATACGCACTTTTTGGCCAAGTGCATCATTGTCGAAGTTGTGCCCCTCTTCCTGTGCTTTAAAGGCGATTCCAACGTACCTCTTGAAATCTGTTTCCTGCTATTCTGCCTCGCTTTCAAGTCCGCCTCGTTGCCTTCCATCAACAGATTTTTGGACGATAGGTGTCCTTTATTACTCGGCCAGTTTGTGAATTGCTGTGTCGCTGAGCTCCATTTTTCAACTCTTTTTTGGAGAGCTGACCGCAAGACCAAAATTTTGGTTCAGGACCTATACTGGTTCCCAGTGGGTGGCTGAGAATTTGGTTAATTCTTCTTCCTGCCGGGAAATTACAGTGATATGTGCCCGTCCAAATGCCTAACAGCTACTCTCTCATTGGTTCTCCCTCTTCCCTTTCATCCTCTGCCAAATTGGCAACCTGTGCGAACCAAGAGGTTAAAGGGGCTGTCTCTCCAAGTTGGGAGGTTGATAGTAAAGCAGACGGAAAGTCAAACCGGAGCACCAGGAGAGGGACTATTCGTTGAGTTTTAGAAACCTTTCGTATTCACAGTGTGTCCGTTCTCTAGGTTTCCCGCACATGTTATAGCTGTAGTAATATTCCCTTCAACCTGGAGAGTTCGGACCCATGGAATGGGTGCCATGCATTATTGCTTTAAAGGATCTGCATTTGCTCACCCAATCTCACCAATCGTCTCAGTCCCAAGTGTCCCTCCTTATGCCACATCCAGCTGTCGTTGTAGATAGGGTCATTCCAGCTTTCATCAGAGACCCTGAAGGAATTGTAAAGAATTTCCCAGTTTTTTTGTTTTGTTTTTGAAATTCCTTTTTATAGTGGGTTTGAGCTGATTCTCGCTGCCATGTTTATGCCAGTCTAGACACACTTGATTCCCTTACGGAGACATATCAATACATAGGTTTTATGATTCTTACTAGTCAGATACTTTCCTCTGCGGGAAATATGGGGTTTTGAGTCCCTTTCACTGAGGACGGTGTAGGTCTTGTCTATTCCATAGTTGGTTTTTGGAACGGTACCTGTGCTTATATCAAACTCTGGTTTTATGCATCACCCCACCTCTCCTTCCCCCTTAAGCAGGTATAAGAGTGTTTTCTAAATGTGAGACACTGTTCTCTTTCCTAACTCAGTTCAAGTGTAGCCATGTTTACAGGATCTTCATAAGTGATATCTTATGATAAGTTTCTTTTTCTGTGTGACTTATTTCACTTAGAATCATCGTACCTGAATCCACCCATTTTGCTGCTACTGGTCTTATGACATTGATTTCATGGCTGAGGGATATTCCATCGTACGTAAGTACCACAATTTTTTGAACCATGTTTATATTTTCTGGGATACTTAAGGTGTATCCAAGTTGAGGTCCTTGTATGCAGTGCAGCCCTAAATTTTGGGGTGGCTCTGTCTTATTGATTTTCAGTTTTCCCAAGGTATATTCCCTAGACTGGTAGTGCCCTTGGCTCTGTAGCTCTGTTCTTTACTTGTTTTAGGGAACAGAATGCACTCCTCCAGAGAGGCAGTTGGCAATTTACATCCCGCCCATCAGCATAACAAGGCTCCCTGTTCTCCAGGGCCTGTCTTGCCTTTCTTGTTCTTACACATTTTGTGGATGTCCCTTTTGACCGGTGGGAAGTGATACTTCTTTGTAGTGCAGATTTGCATTGCCCGCTTGCTTGCTTGGCCAAAAAGGGCGTATGCGTTTTCTCCTGAATATATTCAGGAGAAAACGCATATGCCCTTTTTGGCCAAGTGCATCATTGTCGAAGTTGTGCCCCTCTTCCTGTGCTTTAAAGGCGATTCCAACGTACCTCTTGAAATCTGTTTCCTGCTATTCTGCCTCGCTTTCAAGTCCGCCTCGTTGCCTTCCCTCAACAGATTTTTGGACGATAGTTGTCCTTTATTACTCGGCCAGTTTGTGAATTGCTGTGCCCCTGAGCTCCATTTTTCAACTCGTTTTTGGTGAGCTGACCGCAAGTCCAAAATTTTGGTTCAGGACCTATACTGGTTCCGGGTGGGTGGCTGAGAATTTGGTTAATTCTTTTTCCTGCCGGGAAATTACAGTGATATGTGCCCGTCCAAATTCCTAACAGCTACTCTCTCATTGGTTCTCCCTCTTCCCTTTCATCCTCTGCCAAATTGGCAACCTGTGCGAACCAAGAGGTTAAAGGGGCTGTCTCTCCAAGTTGGGAGGTTGATAGTAAAGCAAACGGAAAGTCAAACCGGAGCACCATGAGAGGGACTATGCGTTGAGTTTTAGAAACCTTTCGTATTCACAGTGTGTCCGTTCCCTAGGTTTCCCGCACATGTTATAGCTGTAGTAATATTCCCTTCAACCTGCAGAGTTCGGACCCATGAAATGGGTGCCATGCATTATTGCTTTAAAGGGTCTGCGTTTGCTCACCCAATCTCACCAATCGTCTCAGTCCCAAGTGTCCCTCCTTATGCCACATCCAGCTGTCGTTGTAGATAGGGTCATTCCAGCTTTCACCAGAGACCCTGAAGGAATTGTAAAGAATTTCCCAGTTTTTTTGTTTTGTTTTTGAAATTCCTTTTTATAGTGGGTTTGAGCTGATTCTCGCTGCCATGTTTATGCCAGTCTAGACACACTTGATTCCCTTACGGAGACATATCAATACATAGGTTTTAAGATTCTTACTAGTCAGATACTTTCCTCTGCGGGAAATATGGGGTTTTGAGTCCCTTTCGCTGAGGACGGTGTAGGTCTTGTCTATTCCATAGTTGGTTTTTGGAACGGTACCTGTGCTTATATCAAACTCTGGTTTTATGCATCACCCCACCTCTCCTTCCCCCTTAAGCAGGTATAAGAGTGTTTTCTAAATGTGAGACACTGTTCTCTTTCCTAACTCAGTTCAAGTGTAGCCATGTTTACAGGATCTTCATAAGTGATATCTTATGATAAGTTTCTTTTTCTGTGTGACTTATTTCACTTAGAATCATCGTACCTGAATCCACCCATTTTGCTGCTACTGGTCTTATGACATTGATTTCATGGCTGAGGGATATTCCATCGTACGTAAGTACCACAATTTTTTGAACCATGTTTATATTTTCTGGGATACTTAAGGTGTATCCAAGTTGAGGTCCTTGTATGCAGTGCAGCCCTAAATTTTGGGGTGGCTCTGTCTTATTGATTTTCAGTTTTCCCAAGGTATATTCCCTAGACTGGTAGTGCCCTTGGCTCTGTAGCTCTGTTCTTTACTTGTTTTAGGGAACAGAATGCACTCCTCCAGAGAGGCAGTTGGCAATTTACATCCCGCCCATCAGCATAACAAGGCTCCCTGTTCTCCAGGGCCTGTCTTGCCTTTCTTGTTCTTACACATTTTGTGGATGTCCCTTTTGACCGGTGGGAAGTGATACTTCTTTGTAGTGCAGATTTGCATTGCCAGCTTGCTTGCTTGGCCAAAAAGGGCGTATGCGTTTTCTCCTGAATATATTCAGGAGAAAACGCATACGCCCTTTTTGGCCAAGTGCATCATTGTCGAAGTTGTGCCCCTCTTCCTGTGCTTTAAAGGCGATTCCAACGTACCTCTTGAAATCTGTTTCCTGCTATTCTGCCTCGCTTTCAAGTCCGCCTCGTTGCCTTCCCTCAACAGATTTTTGGACGATAGTTGTCCTTTATTACTCGGCCAGTTTGTGAATTGCTGTGCCCCTGAGCTCCATTTTTCAACTCGTTTTTGGTGAGCTGACCGCAAGTCCAAAATTTTGGTTCAGGACCTATACTGGTTCCCGGTGGGTGGCTGAGAATTTGGTTAATTCTTTTTCCTGCCGGGAAATTACAGTGATATGTGCCCGTCCAAATTCCTAACAGCTACTCTCTCATTGGTTCTCCCTCTTCCCTTTCATCCTCTGCCAAATTGGCAACCTGTGCGAACCAAGAGGTTAAAGGGGCTGTCTCTCCAAGTTGGGAGGTTGATAGTAAAGCAGACGGAAAGTCAAACTGGAGCACCAGGAGAGGGACTATGCGTTGAGTTTTAGAAACCTTTCGTATTCACAGTGTGTCCGTTCCCTAGGTTTCCCGCACATGTTATAGCTGTAGTAATATTCCCTTCAACCTGGAGAGTTCGGACCCATGGAATGGGTGCCATGCATTATTGCTTTAAAGGGTCTGCATTTGCTCACCCAATCTCACCAATCGTCTCAGTCCCAAGTGTCCCTCCTTATGCCACATCCAGCTGTCCTTGTAGATAGGGTCATTCCAGCTTTCATCAGAGACCCTGAAGGAATTGTAAAGAATTTCCCAGTTTTTTTGTTTTGTTTTTGAAATTCCTTTTTATAGTGGGTTTGAGCTGATTCTCGCTGCCATGTTTATGCCAGTCTAGACACACTTGATTCCCTTACGGAGACATATCAATACATAGGTTTTAAGATTCTTACTAGTCAGATACTTTCCTCTGCGGGAAATATGGGGTTTTGAGTCCCTTTCACTGAGGACGGTGTAGGTCTTGTCTATTCCATAGTTGGTTTTTGGAACGGTACCTGTGCTTATATCAAACTCTGGTTTTATGCATCACCCCACCTCTCCTTCCCCCTTAAGCAGGTATAAGAGTGTTTTCTAAATGTGAGACACTGTTCTCTTTCCTAACTCAGTTCAAGTGTAGCCATGTTTACAGGATCTTCATAAGTGATATCTTATGATAAGTTTCTTTTTCTGTGTGACTTATTTCACTTAGAATCATCGTACCTGAATCCACCCATTTTGCTGCTACTGGTCTTATGACATTGATTTCATGGCTGAGGGATATTCCATCGTACGTAAGTACCACAATTTTTTGAACCATGTTTATATTTTCTGGGATACTTAAGGTGTATCCAAGTTGAGGTCCTTGTATGCAGTGCAGCCCTAAATTTTGGGTTGGCTCTGTCTTATTGATTTTCAGTTTTCCCAAGGTATATTCCCTAGACTGGTAGTGCCCTTGGCTCTGTAGCTCTGTTCTTTACTTGTTTTAGGGAACAGAATGCACTCCTCCAGAGAGGCAGTTGGCAATTTACATCCCGCCCATCAGCATAACAAGGCTCCCTGTTCTCCAGGGCCTGTCTTGCCTTTTCTTGTTCTTACACATTTTGTGGATGTCCCCTTTTGACCGGTGGGAAGTGATACTTCTTTGTAGTGCAGATTTGCATTGCCAGCTTGCTTGCTTGGCCAAAAAGGGCGTATGCGTTTTCTCCTGAATATATTCAGGAGAAAACGCATACGCCCTTTTTGGCCAAGTGCATCATTGTCGAAGTTGTGCCCCTCTTCCTGTGCTTTAAAGGCGATTCCAACGTACCTCTTGAAATCTGTTTCCTGCTATTCTGCTCGCTTTCAAGTCCGCCTCGTTGCCTTCCCTCAACAGATTTTTGGAAGATAGTTGTCCTTTATTACTCGGCCAGTTTGTGAATTGCTGTGCCCCTGAGCTCCATTTTTCAACTCGTTTTTGGTGAGCTGACCGCAAGTCCAAAATTTTGGTTCAGGACCTATACTGGTTCCCGGTGGGTGGCTGAGAATTTGGTTAATTCTTTTTCCTGCCGGGAAATTACAGTGATATGTGCCCGTCCAAATGCCTAACAGCTACTCTCTCATTGGTTCTCCCTCTTCCTTTCATCCTCTGCCAAATTGGCAACCTGTGCGAACCAAGAGGTTAAAGGGGCTGTCTCTCCAAGTTGGGAGGTTGATAGTAAAGCAGACGGAAAGTCAAACCCGGAGCACCAGGAGAGGGTACTATGCGTTGAGTTTTAGAAACCTTTCGTATTCACAGGTGTGTCCGTTCCCTAGGTTTCCCGCACATGTTATAGCTGTAGTAATATTCCCTTCAACCTGGAGAGTTCGGACCCATGAAATGGGTGCCATGCATTATTGCTTTAAAGGGGACTGCATTTGCTCACCCAATCTCACCAATCGTCTCAGTCCCAAGTGTCCCTCCTTATGCCACATCCAGCTGTCGTTGTAGATAGGGTCATTCCAGCTTTCATCAGAGACCCTGAAGGAATTGTAAAGAATTTCCCAGTTTTTTTGTTTTGTTTTTGAAATTCCTTTTTATAGTGGGTTGAGCTGATTCTCGCTGCCATGTTTATGCCAGTCTAGACACACTTGATTCCCTTACGGAGACATATCAATACATAGGTTTTAAGATTCCTTACTAGTCAGATACTTTCCTCTGCGGGAAATATGGGGTTTTGAGTCCCTTTCACTGAGGACGGTGTAGGTCTTGTCTATTCCATAGTTGGTTTTTGGAACGGTACCTGTGCTTATATCAAACTCTGGTTTTATGCATCACCCCACCTCTCCTTCCCCCTTAAGCAGGTATAAGAGTGTTTTCTAAATGTGAGACACTGTTCTCTTTCCTAACTCAGTTCAAGTGTAGCCATGTTTACAGGATCTTCATAAGTGATATCTTATGATAAGTTTCTTTTTCTGTGTGACTTATTTCACTTAGAATCATCGTACCTGAATCCACCCATTTTGCTGCTACTGGTCTTATGACATTGATTTCATGGCTGAGGGATATTCCATCGTACGTAAGTACCACAATTTTTTGAACCATGTTTATATTTTCTGGGATACTTAAGGTGTATCCAAGTTGAGGTCCTTGTATGCAGTGCAGCCTAAATTTTGGGGTGGCTCTGTCTTATTGATTTCAGTTTTTCCCAAGGTATATTCCCTAGACTGGTAGTGCCCCTGGCTCTGTAGCTCTGTTCTTTACTTGTTTTAGGAACAGAATGCACTCCTCCAGAGAGGCAGTTGGCAATTTACATCCCGCCCATCAGCATAACAAGGCTCCCTGTTCTCCAGGGCCTGTCTGCCTTTCTTGTTCTTACACATTTTGTGGATGTCCCTTTTGACCGGTGGGAAGTGATACTTCTTTGTAAGTGGCAGATTTGCATTGCCCGCTTGCTTGCTTGGCCAAAAAGGGCGTATGCGTTTTCTCCTGAATATATTCAGGAGAAAACGCATACGCCCTTTTTGGCCAAGTGCATCATTGTCGAAGTTGTGCCCCTCTTCCTGTGCTTTAAAGGCGATTCCAACGACCTCTTGAAATCTGTTTCCTGCTATTCTGCCTCGCTTTCAAGTCCACCTCGTTGCCTTCCCTCAACAGATTTTTGGAAGATAGTTGTCCTTTATTACTCGGCCAGTTTGTGAATTGCTGTGCCCCTGAGCTCCATTTTTCAACTCGTTTTTGGTGAGCTGACCGCATGTCCAAAATTTTGGTTCAGGACCTATACTGGTTCCCGGTGGGTGGCTGAGAATTTGGTTAATTCTTTTTCCTGCCGGGAAATTACAGTGATATGTGCCCGTCCAAATGCCAACAGCTACTCTCTCATTGGTTCTCCCTCTTCCCTTTCATCCTCTGCCAAATTGGCAACCTGTGCGAACCAAGAGGTTAAAGGGGCTGTCCTCTCCAAGTTGGGAGGTTGATAGTAAAGCAGACGGAAAGTCAAACCGGAGCACCAGGAGATGTACTATGCGTTGAGTTTTAGAAACCTTTCGTATTCACAGTGTGTCCGTTCCCCTAGGTTTCCCGCACATGTTATAGCTGTAGTAATATTCCCTTCAACCTGGAGAGTTCGGACCCATGAAATGGGTGACATGCATTATTGCTTTAAAGGGTCTGCATTTGCTCACCCAATCTCACCAATCGTCTCAGTCCCAAGTGTCCCTCCTTATGCCACATCCAGCTGTCGTTGTATATAGGGTCATTCCAGCTTTCATCAGAGACCCTGAAGGAATTGTAAAGAATTTCCCAGTTTTTTTGTTTTGTTTTTGAAATTCCTTTTTATAGTGGGTTTGAGCTGATTCTCGCTGCCATGTTTATGCCAGTCTAGACACACTTGATTCCCTTACGGAGACATATCAATACATAGGTTTTAAGATTCTTACTAGTCAGATACTTTCCTCTGCGGGAAATATGGGGTTTTGAGTCCCTTTCACTGAGGACGGTGTAGGTCTTGTCTATTCCATAGTTGGTTTTTGGAACGGTACCTGTGCTTATATCAAACTCTGGTTTTATGCATCACCCCACCTCTCCTTCCCCCTTAAGCAGGTATAAGAGTGTGTTTCTAAATGTGAGACACTGTTCTCTTTCCTAACTCAGTTCAATTGTAGCCATGTTTACAGGATCTTCATAAGTGATATCTTATGATAAGTTTCTTTTTCTGTGTGACTTATTTCACTTAGAATCATCGTACCTGAATCCACCCATTTTGCTGCTACTGGTCTTATGACATTGATTTCATGGCTGAGGGATATTCCATCGTCGTAAGTACACAATTTTTTGAACCATGTTTATATTTTCTGGGATCACTTAAGGTGTATCCAAGTTGAGGTCCTTGTATGCAGTGCAGCCCTAAATTTGGGGGTGGCTCTGTCTTATTGATTTTCTGTTTTCCCAAGGTATATTCCCTAGACTGGTAGTGCCCCTGGCTCTGTAGCTCTGTTCTTTACTTGTTTTAGGGAACAGAATGCACTCCTCCAGAGAGGCAGTTGGCAATTTACATCCGCCCATCAGCATAACAAGGCTCACTGTTCTCCAGGGCCTGTCTTGCCTTTCTTGTTCTTACACATTTTGTGGATGTCCCTTTTTGACCGAGTGGGAAGTGATACTTCTTTGTAGTGCAGATTTGCATTGCCCGCTTGCTTGCTTGGCCAAAAAGGGCGTATGCGTTTTCTCCTGAATATATTCAGGAAAAAACGCATACGCCCTTTTTGGCCAAGTGCATCATTGCCGAAGTTGTGCCCCTCTTCCTGTGCTTTAAAGGCGATTCCAACGTACCTCTTGAAATCTGTTTCCTGCTATTCTGCCTCGCTTTCAAGTCCGCCTCGTTGCCTTCCCTCAACAGATTTTTGGACGATAGTTGTCCTTTATTACTCGGCCAGTTTGTGAATTGCTGTGTCCCTGAGCTCCATTTTTCAACTCGTTTTTGGAGAGCTGACCGCAAGTCCAAAATTTTGGTTCAGGACCTATACTGGTTCCCGGTGGGTGTCTGAGAATTTGGTTAATTCTTCTTCCTGCCGGGAAATTACAGTGATATGTGCCCGTCCAAATGCCTAACAGCTACTCTCTCATTGGTTCTCCCTCTTCCCTTTCATCCTCTGCCAAATTGGCAACCTGTGCGAACCAAGAGGTTAAAGGGGCTGTCTCTCCAAGTTGGGAGGTTGATAGTAAAGAAGCGGAAAGTCAATCCGGAGCACCAGGAGAGGGTTTATTCGTTGAGTTTTAGAAACCTTTCGTATTCACAGTGTGTCCGTTCTCTAGGTTTCCCGCACATGTTATAGCTGTAGTAATATTCCCTTCAACCTGGAGAGTTCGGACCCATGGAATGGGTGCCATGCATTATTGCTTTAAAGGGTCTGCATTTGCTCACCAATCTCACCAATCGTCTCAGTCCCAAGTGTCCCTCTTTATGCCACATCAGCTGTCGTTGTAGATAGGGTCATTCCAGCTTTCATCAGAGACCCTGAAGGAATTGTAAAGAATTTCCCAGTTTTTTTGTTTTGTTTTTGTAATTCCTTTTTATAGTGGGTTTGAGCTGATTCTCGCTGCCATGTTTATGCCAGTCTAGACACACTTGATTCCCTTACGGAGACATATCAATACATAGGTTTTAAGATTCTTACTAGTCAGATATTTTCCTCTGCGGGAAATATGGGGTTTGAGTCCCCTTTCACTGAGGACGTTGTAGGTCTTGTCTATTCCTTAGTTGGTTTTTTGGAACGTACCTGTGCTTATATCAAACTCTGGTTTTATGCATCACCCCACCTCTCCTTCCCCCTTAAGCAGGTATAAGAGTGTTTTCTAAATGTGAGACACTGTTCTCTTTCCTAACTCAGTTCAAGTGTAGCCATGTTTACAGGATCTTCATAAGTGATATCTTATGATAAGTTTCTTTTTCTGTGTGACTTATTTCACTTAGATCATCGTACCTGAATCCACCCATTTTGCTGCTACTGGTCTTATGACATTGATTTCATGGCTGAGGGATATTCCATCGTACGTAAGTACACAATTTTTTGGAACCATGTTTATATTTTCTGGGATACTTAAGGTGTATCCAAGTTGAGATCCTTGTATGCAGTGCAGCCTAAATTTTGGGGTGGCTCTGTCTTATTGATTTTCAGTTTTCCAAGGTATATTCCCTAGACTGGTAGTGCCCTTGGCTCTGTAGCTCTGTTCTTTACTTGTTTTAGGGAACAGAATGCACTCCTCCAGAGAGGCAGTTGGCAATTTACATCCCGCCCATCAGCATAACAAGGCTCCCTGTTCTCCAGGGCCTGTCTTGCCTTTCTTGTTCTTACACATTTTGTGGATGTCCCCTTTGACTGTTGGGAAGTGATACTTCTTTGTAGTGCAGATTTGCATTGCCCGCTTGCTTGCTTGGCCAAAAAGGGCGTATGCGTTTTCTCCTGAATATATTCAGGAGAAAAACGCATACGCCCTTTTTGGCCAAGTGCATCATTGTCGAAGTTGTGCCCCTCTTCCTGTGCTTTAAAGGCGATTCCAACGTACCTCTTGAAATCTGTTTCCTGCTATTCTGCCTCGCTTTCAAGTCCGCCTCGTTGCCTTCGCTCAACAGATTTTTGGACGATAGTTGTCCTTTATTACTCGGCCAGTTTGTGAATTGCTGTGCCCCTGAGCTCCATTTTTCAACTCGTTTTTGGTGAGCTGACCGCAAGTCCAAAATTTTGGTTCAGGACCTATACTGGTTCCCGGTGGGTGGCTGAGAATTTGGTTAATTCTTCTTCCTGCCGGGAAATTACAGTGATATGTGCCCGTCCAAATGCCTAACAGCTACTCTCTCATTGGTTCTCCCTCTTCCCTTTCATCCTCTGCCAAATTGGCAACCTGTGCGAACCAAGATGTTAAAGGGGCTGTCTCTCCAAGTTGGGAGGTTGATAGTAAAGCAGACGGAAAGTCAAACCGGAGCACCAGGAGAGGGACTATGCGTGGAGTTTTAGAAAGCTTTCGTATTCACAGTGTGTCCGTTCCCTAGGTTTCCAGCACATGTTATAGCTGTAGTAATATTCCCTTCAACCTGGAGAGTTCGGACCCATGGAATGGGTGCCATGCATTATTGCTTTAAAGGGTCTGCATTTGCTCACCCAATCTCACCAATCGTCTCAGTCCCAAGTGTCCCTCCTTATGCCATATCCAGCTGTCGTTGTAGATAGGGTCATTCCAGCTTTCATCAGAGACCCTGAAGGAATTGTAAAGAATTTCCCAGTTTTTTTGTTTTGTTTTTGAAATTCCTTTTTATAGTGGGTTTGAGCTGATTCTCGCTGCCATGTTTATGCCAGTCTAGACACACTTGATTCCCTTACGGAGACATATCAATACATAGGTTTTAAGATTCTTACTAGTCAGATACTTTCCTCTGCGGGAAATATGGGGTTTTGAGTCCCTTTCACTGAGGACGGTGTAGGTCTTGTCTATTCCATAGTTGGTTTTTGGAACGGTACCTGTGCTTATATCAAACTCTGGTTTTATGCATCACCCCACCTCTCGTTCCCCCTTAAGCAGGTATAAGAGTGTTTTCTAAATGTGAGACACTGTTCTCTTTCCTAACTCAGTTCAAGTGTAGCCATGTTTACAGGATCTTCATAAGTGATATCTTATGATAAGTTTCTTTTTCTGTGTGACTTATTTCACTTAGAATCATCGTACCTGAATCCACCCATTTTGCTGCTACTGGTCTTATGACATTGATTTCATGGCTGAGGGATATTCCATCGTACGTAAGTACCACAATTTTTTGAACCATGTTTATATTTTCTGGGATACTTAAGGTGTATCCAAGTTGAGGTCCTTGTATGCAGTGCAGCCCTAAATTTTGGGGTGGCTCTGTCTTATTGATTTTCTGTTTTCCCAAGGTATATTCCCTAGACTGGTAGTGCCCCTGGCTCTGTAGCTCTGTTCTTTACTTGTTTTAGGGAACAGAATGCACTCCTCCAGAGAGGCAGTTGGCAATTTACATCCCGCCCATCAGCATAACAAGGCTCCCTGTTCTCCAGGGCCTGTCTTGCCTTTCTTGTTCTTACACATTTTGTGGATGTCCCTTTTGACCGGTGGGAAGTGATACTTCTTTGTAGTGCAGATTTGCATTGCCCGCTTGCTTGCTTGGCCAAAAAGGGCGTATGCGTTTTCTCCTGAATATATTCAGGAAAAAACGCATACGCCCTTTTTGGCCAAGTGCATCATTGTCGAAGTTGTGCCCCTCTTCCTGTGCTTTAAAGGCGATTCCAACGTACCTCTTGAAATCTGTTTCCTGCTATTCTGCCTCGCTTTCAAGTCCGCCTCGTTGCCTTCCCTCAACAGATTTTTGGACGATAGTTGTCCTTTATTACTCGGCCAGTTTGTGAATTGCTGTGTCCCTGAGCTCCATTTTTCAACTCGTTTTTGGAGAGCTGACCGCAAGTCCAAAATTTTGGTTCAGGACCTATACTGGTTCCCGGTGGGTGTCTGAGAATTTGGTTAATTCTTCTTCCTGCCGGGAAATTACAGTGATATGTGCCCGTCCAAATGCCTAACAGCTACTCTCTCATTGGTTCTCCCTCTTCCCTTTCATCCTCTGCCAAATTGGCAACCTGTGCGAACCAAGAGGTTAAAGGGGCTGTCTCTCCAAGTTGGGAGGTTGATAGTAAAGAAGCCGGAAAGTCAATCCGGAGCACCAGGAGAGGGTTTATTCGTTGAGTTTTAGAAACCTTTCGTATTCACAGTGTGTCCGTTCTCTAGGTTTCCCGCACATGTTATAGCTGTAGTAATATTCCCTTCAACCTGGAGAGTTCGGACCCATGGAATGGGTGCCATGCATTATTGCTTTAAAGGGTCTGCATTTGCTCACCCAATCTCACCAATCGTCTCAGTCCCAAGTGTCCCTCTTTATGCCACATCCAGCTGTCGTTGTAGATAGGGTCATTCCAGCTTTCATCAGAGACCCTGAAGGAATTGTAAAGAATTTCCCAGTTTTTTTGTTTTGTTTTTGTAATTCCTTTTTATAGTGGGTTTGAGCTGATTCTCGCTGCCATGTTTATGCCAGTCTAGACACACTTGATTCCCTTACGGAGACATATCAATACATAGGTTTTAAGATTCTTACTAGTCAGATATTTTCCTCTGCGGGAAATATGGGGTTTTGAGTCCCTTTCACTGAGGACGTTGTAGGTCTTGTCTATTCCTTAGTTGGTTTTTGGAACGGTACCTGTGCCTATATCAAACTCTGGTTTTATGCATCACCCCACCTCTCGTTCCCCCTTAAGCAGGTATAAGAGTGTTTTCTAAATGTGAGACACTGTTCTCTTTCCTAACTCAGTTCAAGTGTAGCCATGTTTACAGGATCTTCATAAGTGATATCTTATGATAAGTTTCTTTTTCTGTGTGACTTATTTCACTTAGAATCATCGTACCTGAATCCACCCATTTTGCTGCTACTGGTCTTATGACATTGATTTCATGGCTGAGGGATATTCCATCGTACGTAAGTACCACAATTTTTTGAACCATGTTTATATTTTCTGGGATACTTACGGTGTATCCAAGTTGAGGTCCTTGTATGCAGTGCAGCCCTAAATTTTGGGGTGGCTCTGTCTTATTGATTTTCAGTTTTCCCAAGGTATATTCCCTAGACTGGTAGTGCCCTTGGCTCTGTAGCTCTGTTCTTTACTTGTTTTAGGGAACAGAATGCACTCCTCCAGAGAGGCAGTTGGCAATTTACATCCCGCCCATCAGCATAACAAGGCTCCCTGTTCTCCAGGGCCTGTCTTGCCTTTCTTGTTCTTACACATTTTGTGGATGTCCCCTTTGACTGTTGGGAAGTGATACTTCTTTGTAGTGCAGATTTGCATTGCCCGCTTGCTTGCTTGGCCAAAAAGGGCGTATGCGTTTTCTCCTGAATATATTCAGGAGAAAACGCATACGCCCTTTTTGGCCAAGTGCATCATTGTCGAAGTTGTGCCCCTCTTCCTGTGCTTTAAAGGCGATTCCAACGTACCTCTTGAAATCTGTTTCCTGCTATTCTGCCTCGCTTTCAAGTCCGCCTCGTTGCCTTCGCTCAACAGATTTTTGGACGATAGTTGTCCTTTATTACTCGGCCAGTTTGTGAATTGCTGTGCCCCTGAGCTCCATTTTTCAACTCGTTTTTGGTGAGCTGACCGCAAGTCCAAAATTTTGGTTCAGGACCTATACTGGTTCCCGGTGGGTGGCTGAGAATTTGGTTAATTCTTCTTCCTGCCGGGAAATTACAGTGATATGTGCCCGTCCAAATGCCTAACAGCTACTCTCTCATTGGTTCTCCCTCTTCCCTTTCATCCTCTGCCAAATTGGCAACCTGTGCGAACCAAGATGTTAAAGGGGCTGTCTCTCCAAGTTGGGAGGTTGATAGTAAAGCAGACGGAAAGTCAAACCGGAGCACCAGGAGAGGGACTATGCGTGGAGTTTTAGAAAGCTTTCGTATTCACAGTGTGTCCGTTCCCTAGGTTTCCAGCACATGTTATAGCTGTAGTAATATTCCCTTCAACCTGGAGAGTTCGGACCCATGGAATGGGTGCCATGCATTATTGCTTTAAAGGGTCTGCATTTGCTCACCCAATCTCACCAATCGTCTCAGTCCCAAGTGTCCCTCCTTATGCCATATCCAGCTGTCGTTGTAGATAGGGTCATTCCAGCTTTCATCAGAGACCCTGAAGGAATTGTAAAGAATTTCCCAGTTTTTTTGTTTTGTTTTTGAAATTCCTTTTTATAGTGGGTTTGAGCTGATTCTCGCTGCCATGTTTATGCCAGTCTAGACACACTTGATTCCCTTACGGAGACATATCAATACATAGGTTTTAAGATTCTTACTAGTCAGATACTTTCCTCTGCGGGAAATATGGGGTTTTGAGTCCCTTTCACTGAGGACGGTGTAGGTCTTGTCTATTCCATAGTTGGTTTTTGGAACGGTACCTGTGCTTATATCAAACTCTGGTTTTATGCATCACCCCACCTCTCCTTCAACCTTAAGCAGGTATAAGAGTGTTTTCTAAATGTGAGACACTGTTCTCTTTCCTAACTCAGTTCAAGTGTAGCCATGTTTACAGGATCTTCATAAGTGATATCTTATGATAAGTTTCTTTTTCTGTGTGACTTATTTCACTTAGAATCATCGTACCTGAATCCACCCATTTTGCTGCTACTGGTCTTATGACATTGATTTCATGGCTGAGGGATATTCCATCGTATGTAAGTACCACAATTTTTTGAACTATGTTTATATTTTCTGGGATACTTAAGGTGTATCCAAGTTGAGGTCCTTGTATGGAGTGCAGCCCTAAATTTTGGGGTGGCTCTGTCTTATTGATTTTCAGTTTTCCCAGGGTATATTCCCTAGACTGGTAGTGCCCTTGGCTCTGTAGCTCTGTTCTTTACTTGTTTTAGGGAACAGAATGCACTCCTCCAGAGAGGCAGTTGGCAATTTACATCCCGCCCATCAGCATAACAAGGCTCCCTGTTCTCCAGGGCCTGTCTTGCCTTTCTTGTTCTTACACATTTTGTGGATGTCCCTTTTGACCGGTGGGAAGTGATACTTCTTTGTAGTGCAGATTTGCATTGCCCGCTTGCTTGCTTGGCCAAAAAGGGCGTATGCGTTTTCTCCTGAATATATTCAGGAGAAAACGCATACGCCCTTTTTGGCCAAGTGCATCATTGTCGAAGTTGTGCCCCTCTTCCTGTGCTTTAAAGGCGATTCCAACGTACCTCTTGAAATCTGTTTCCTGCTATTCTGCCTCGCTTTCAAGTCCGCCTCGTTGCCTTCCCTCAACAGATTTTTGGACGATAGTTGTCCTTTATTACTCGGCCAGTTTGTGAATTGCTGTGCCCCTGAGCTCCATTTTTCAACTCGTTTTTGGTGAGCTGACCGCAAGTCCAAAATTTTGGTTCAGGACCTATACTGGTTCCCGGTGGGTGGCTGAGAATTTGGTTAATTCTTCTTCCTGCCGGGAAATTACAGTGATATGTTCCTGTCCAAATGCCTAACAGCTACTCTCTCATTGGTTCTCCCTCTTCCCTTTCATCCTCTGCCAAATTGGCAACCTGTGCGAACCAAGAGGTTAAAGGGGCTGTCTGGCCAAGTTGGGAGGTTGATAGTAAAGCAGCCGGAAAGTCAATCCGGAGCACCAGGAGAGGGTTTATTCGTTGAGTTTTAGAAACCTTTCGTATTCACAGTGTGTCCGTTCTCTAGGTTTCCGCACATGTTATAGCTGTAGTAATATTCCCTTCAACCTGGAGAGTTTGGACCCATGGAATGGGTGCCATGCATTATTGCTTTAAAGGGTCTGCATTTGCTCACCCAATCTCACCAATCATCTCAGTCCCAAGTGTCCCTCCTTATGCCACATCCAGCTGTCGTTGTAGATAGGGTCATTCCAGCTTTCATCAGAGACCCTGAAGGAATTGTAAAGAATTTCCCAGTTTTTTTGTTTTGTTTTTGTAATTCCTTTTTATAGTGGGTTTGAGCTGATTCTCGCTGCCATGTTTATGCCAGTCTAGACACACTTGATTCCCTTACGGAGACATATCAATACATAGGTTTTAAGATTCTTACTAGTCAGATATTTTCCTCTGCGGGAAATATGGGGTTTTGAGTCCCTTTCACTGAGGACGTTGTAGGTCTTGTCTATTCCTTAGTTGGTTTTTGGAACGGTACCTGTGCTTATATCAAACTCTGGTTTTATGCATCACCCCACCTCTCCTTCCCCCTTAAGCAGGTATAAGAGTGTTTTCTAAATGTGAGACACTGTTCTCTTTCCTAACTCAGTTCAAGTGTAGCCATGTTTACAGGATCTTCATAAGTGATATCTTATGATAAGTTTCTTTTTCTGTGTGACTTATTTCACTTAGAATCATCGTACCTGAATCCACCCATTTTGCTGCTACTGGTCTTATGACATTGATTTCATGGCTGAGGGATATTCCATCGTACGTAAGTACCACAATTTTTTGAACCATGTTTATATTTTCTGGGATACTTAAGGTGTATCCAAGTTGAGATCCTTGTATGCAGTGCAGCCCTAAATTTTGGGGTGGCTCTGTCTTATTGATTTTCAGTTTTCCCAAGGTATATTCCCTAGACTGGTAGTGCCCTTGGCTCTGTAGCTCTGTTCTTTACTTGTTTTAGGGAACAGAATGCACTCCTCCAGAGAGGCAGTTGGCAATTTACATCCCGCCCATCAGCATAACAAGGCTCCCTGTTCTCCAGGGCCTGTCTTGCCTTTCTTGTTCTTACACATTTTGTGGATGTCCCCTTTGACTGTTGGGAAGTGATACTTCTTTGTAGTGCAGATTTGCATTGCCCGCTTGCTTGCTTGGCCAAAAAGGGCGTATGCGTTTTCTCCTGAATATATTCAGGAGAAAACGCATACGCCCTTTTTGGCCAAGTGCATCATTGTCGAAGTTGTGCCCCTCTTCCTGTGCTTTAAAGGCGATTCCAACGTACCTCTTGAAATCTGTTTCCTGCTATTCTGCCTCGCTTTCAAGTCCGCCTCGTTGCCTTCCCTCAACAGATTTTTGGACGATAGTTGTCCTTTATTACTCGGCCAGTTTGTGAATTGCTGTGCCCCTGAGCTCCATTTTTCAACTTGTTTTTGGTGAGCTGACCGCAAGTCCAAAATTTTGGTTCAGGACCTATACTGGTTCCCGGTGGGTGGCTGAGAATTTGGTTAATTCTTCTTCCTGCCGGGAAATTACAGTGATATGTGCCCGTCCAAATGCCTAACAGCTACTCTCTCATTGGTTCTCCCTCTTCCCTTTCATCCTCTGCCAAATTGGCAACCTGTGCGAACCAAGATGTTAAAGGGGCTGTCTCTCCAAGTTGGGAGGTTGATAGTAAAGAAGACGGAAAGTCAAACCGGAGCACCAGGAGAGGGACTATGCGTGGAGTTTTAGAAAGCTTTCGTATTCACAGTGTGTCCGTTCCCTAGGTTTCCAGCACATGTTATAGCTGTAGTAATATTCCCTTCAACCTGGAGAGTTCGGACCCATGGAATGGGTGCCATGCATTATTGCTTTAAAGGGTCTGCATTTGCTCACCCAATCTCACCAATCGTCTCAGTCCCAAGTGTCCCTCCTTATGCCACATCCAGCTGTCGTTGTAGATAGGGTCATTCTAGATTTCATCAGAGACCCTGAAGGAATTGTAAAGAATTTCCCAGTTTTTTTGTTTTGTTTTTGAAATTCCTTTTTATAGTGGGTTTGAGCTGATTCTCGCTGCCATGTTTATGCCAGTCTAGACACACTTGATTCCCTTACGGAGACATATCAATACATAGGTTTTAAGATTCTTACTAGTCAGATATTTTCCTCTGCGTGAAATATGGGGTTTTGAGTCCCTTTCACTGAAGACGGTGTAGGTCTTGTCTATTCCATAGTTGGTTTTTGGAACGGTACCTGTGCTTATATCAAACTCTGGTTTTATGCATCACCCCACCTCTCCTTCCCCCTTAAGCAGGTATAAGAGTGTTTTCTAAATGTGAGACACTGTTCTCTTTCCTAACTCAGTTCAAGTGTAGCCATGTTTACAGGATCTTCATAAGTGATATCTTATGATAAGTTTCTTTTTCTGTGTGACTTATTTCACTTAGAATCATCGTACCTGAATCCACCCATTTTGCTGCTACTGGTCTTATGACATTGATTTCATGGCTGAGGGATATTCCATCGTATGTAAGTACCACAATTTTTTGAACCATGTTTATATTTTCTGGGATACTTAAGGTGTATCCAAGTTCAGGTCCTTGTATGCAGTGCAGCCCTAAATTTTGGGGTGGCTCTGTCTTATTGATTTTCAGTTTTCCCAAGGTATATTCCCTAGACTGGTAGTGCCCTTGGCTCTGTAGCTCTGTTCTTTACTTGTTTTAGGGAACATAATGCACTCCTCCAGAGAGGCAGTTGGCAATTTACATCCCGCCCATCAGCATAACAAGGCTCCCTGTTCTCCAGGGCCTGTCTTGCCTTTCTTGTTCTTACACATTTTGTGGATGTCCCTTTTGACCGGTGGGAAGTGATACTTCTTTGTAGTGCAGATTTGCATTGCCCGCTTGCTTGCTTGGCCAAAAAGGGCGTATGCGTTTTCTCCTGAATATATTCAGGAGAAAACGCATACGCCCTTTTTGGCCAAGTGCATCATTGTCGAAGTTGTGCCCCTCTTCCTGTGCTTTAAAGGCGATTCCAACGTACCTCTTGAAATCTGTTTCCTGCTATTCTGCCTCGCTTTCAAGTCCGCCTCGTTGCCTTCCCTCAACAGATTTTTGGACGATAGTTGTCCTTTATTACTCGGCCAGTTTGTGAATTGCTGTGCCCCTGAGCTCCATTTTTCAACTCGTTTTTGGTGAGCTGACCGCAAGTCCAAAATTTTGGTTCAGGACCTATACTGGTTCCCGGTGGGTGGCTGAGACTTTGGTTAATTCTTCTTCCTGCCGGGAAATTACAGTGATATGTGCCCGTCCAAATGCCTAACAGCTACTCTCTCATTGGTTCTCCCTCTTCCCTTTCATCCTCTGCCAAATTGGCAACCTGTGCGAACCAAGAGGTTAAAGGCGCTGTCTCTCCAAGTTGGGAGGTTGATAGTAAAGCAGACGGAAAGTCAAACCGGAGCACCAGGAGAGGGACTATGCGTTGAGTTTTAGAAACCTTTCGTATTCACAGTGTGTCCGTTCTCTAGGTTTCCCGCACATGTTATAGCTGTAGTAATATTCCCTTCAACCTGGAGAGTTCGGACCCATGGAATGGGTGCCATGCATTATTGCTTTAAAGGGTCTGCATTTGCTCACCCAATCTCACCAATCGTCTCAGTCCCAAGTGTCCCTCCTTATGCCACATCCAGCTGTCGTTGTAGATAGGGTCATTCCAGCTTTCATCAGAGACCCTGAAGGAATTGTAAAGAATTTCCCAGTTTTTTTGTTTTGTTTTTGAAATTCCTTTTTATAGTGGGTTTGAGCTGATTCTCGCTGCCATGTTTATGCCAGTCTAGACACACATGATTCCCTTATGGAGACATATCAATACATAGGTTTTAAGATTCTTACTAGTCAGATATTTTCCTCTGCGGGAAATATGGGGTTTTGAGTCCCTTTCGCTGAGGACGGTGTAGGTCTTGTCTATTCCATAGTTGGTTTTTGGAACGGTACCTGTGCTTATATCAAACTCTGGTTTTATGCATCACCCCACCTCTCCTTCTCCCTTAAGCAGGTATAAGAGTGTTTTCTAAATGTGAGACACTGTTCTCTTTCCTAACTCAGTTCAAGTGTAGCCATGTTTACAGGATCTTCATAAGTGATATCTTATGATAAGTTTCTTTTTCTGTGTGACTTATTTCACTTAGAATCATCGTACCTGAATCCACCCATTTTGCTGCTACTGGTCTTATGACATTGATTTCATGGCTGAGGGATATTCCATCGTATGTAAGTACCACAATTTTTTGAACCATGTTTATATTTTCTGAGATACTTAAGGTGTATCCAAGTTCAGGTCCTTGTATGCAGTGCAGCCCTAAATTTTGGGGTGGCTCTGTCTTATTGATTTTCAGTTTTCCCAAGGTATATTCCCTAGACTGGTAGTGCCCTTGGCTCTGTAGCTCTGTTCTTTACTTGTTTTAGGGAACAGAATGCACTCCTCCAGAGAGGCAGTTGGCAATTTACATCCCGCCCATCAGCATAACAAGGCTCCCTGTTCTCCAGGGCCTGTCTTGCCTTTCTTGTTCTTACACATTTTGTGGATGTCCCTTTTGACCGGTGGGAAGTGATACTTCTTTGTAGTGCAGATTTGCATTGCCCGCTTGCTTGCTTGGCCAAAAAGGGCGTATGCGTTTTCTCCTGAATATATTCAGGAGAAAACGCATACGCCCTTTTTGGCCAAGTGCATCATTGTCGAAGTTGTGCCCCTCTTCCTGTGCTTTAAAGGCGATTCCAACGTACCTCTTGAAATCTGTTTCCTGCTATTCTGCCTCGCTTTCAAGTCCGCCTCGTTGCCTTCCCTCAACAGATTTTTGGACGATAGTTGTCCTTTATTTCTCGGACAGTTTGTGAATTGCTGTGCCCCTGAGCTCCATTTTTCAACTCGTTTTTGGTGAGCTGACCGCAAGTCCAAAATTTTGGTTCAGGACCTATACTGGTTCCCGGTGGGTGGCTGAGAATTTGGTTAATTCTTCTTCCTGCCGGGAAATTACAGTGATATGTGCCCGTCCAAATGCCTAACAGCTACTCTCTCATTGGTTCTCCCTCTTCCCTTTCATCCTCTGCCAAATTGGCAACCTGTGCGAACCAAGAGGTTAAAGGCGCTGTCTCTCCAAGTTGGGAGGTTGATAGTAAAGCAGACGGAAAGTCAAACCGGAGCACCAGGAGAGGGACTATGCGTTGAGTTTTAGAAACCTTTCGTATTCACAGTGTGTCCGTTCTCTAGGTTTCCCGAACATGTTATAGCTGTAGTAATATTCCCTTCAACCTGGAGAGTTCGGACCCATGGAATGGGTGCCATGCATTATTGCTTTAAAGGGTCTGCATTTGCTCACCCAATCTCACCAATCGTCTCAGTCCCAAGTGTCCCTCCTTATGCCACATCCAGCTGTCATTGTAGATAGGGTCATTCCAGCCTTCATCAGAGACCCTGAAGGAATTGTAAAGAATTTCCCAGTTTTTTTGTTTTGTTTTTGAAATTCCTTTTTATAGTGGGTTTGAGCTGATTCTCGCTGCCATGTTTATGCCAGTCTAGACACACTTGATTCCCTTATGGAGACATATCAATACATAGGTTTTAAGATTCTTACTAGTCAGATATTTTCCTCTGCGGGAAATATGGGGTTTTGAGTCCCTTTCGCTGAGGACGGTGTAGGTCTTGTCTATTCCATAGTTGCTTTTTGGAACGGTACCTGTGCTTATATCAAACTCTGGTTTTATGCATCACCCCACCTCTCCTTCCCCCTTAAGCAGGTATAAGAGTGTTTTCTAAATGTGAGACACTGTTCTCTTTCCTAACTCATTTCAAGTGTAGCCATGTTTACAGGATCTTCATAAGTGATATCTTATGATAAGTTTCTTTTTCTGTGTGACTTATTTCACTTAGAATCATCGTACCTGAATCCACCCATTTTGCTGCTACTGGTCTTATGACATTGATTTCATGTCTGAGGGATATTCCATCATATGTAAGTACCACAATTTTTTGAACCATGTTTATATTTTCTGGGATACTTAAGGTGTATCCAAGTTCAGGTCCTTGTATGCAGTGCAGCCCTAAATTTTGGGGTGGCTCTGTCTTATTGATTTTCAGTTTTCCCAAGGTATATTCCCTAGACTGGTAGTGCCCTTGGCTCTGTAGCTCTGTTCTTTACTTGTTTTAGGGAACAGAATGCACTCCTCCAGAGAGGCAGTTGGCAATTTACATCCCGCCCATCAGCATAACAAGGCTCCCTGTTCTCGAGGGCCTGTCTTGCCTTTCTTGTTCTTACACATTTTGTGGATGTCCCTTTTGACTGGTGGGAAGTGATACTTCTTTGTAGTGCAGATTTGCATTGCCCGCTTGCTTGCTTGGCCAAAAAGGGCGTATGCGTTTTCTCCTGAATATATTCAGGAGAAAACGCATAGGCCCTTTTTGGCCAAGTGCGTCATTGTCGAAGTTGTGCCCCTTTTCCTGTGCTTTAAAGGCGATTCCAACGTACCTCTTGAAATCTGTTTCCTGCTCTTCTGCCTCGCTTTCAAGTCCGCCTCGTTGCCTTCCCTCAACAGATTTTTGGATGATAGTTGTCCTTTATTACTCGGCCAGTTTGTGAATTGCTGTGCCCCTGAGCTCCATTTTTCAACTCGTTTTTGGTGAGCTGAACGCAAGTCCAAAATTTTGGTTCAGGACCTATACTGGTTCCCGGTGGGTGGCTGAGAATTTGGTTAATTCTTCTTCCTGCCGGGAAATTACAGTGATATGTGCCCGTCCAAATGCCTAACAGCTACTCTCTCATTGGTTCTCCCTCTTCCCTTTCATCCTCTGCCAAATTGGCAACCTGTGCGAACCAAGAGGTTAAAGGGGCTGTCTCTCCAAGTTGGGAGGTTGATAGTAAAGCAGACGGAAAGTCAAACCGGAGCACCAGGAGAGGGACTATTCGTTGAGTTTTAGAAACCTTTCGTATTCACAGTGTGTCCGTTCTCTAGGTTTCCCGCACATGTTATAGCTGTAGTAATATTCCCTTCAACCTGGAGAGTTCGGACCCATGGAATGGGTGCCATGCATTATTGCTTTAAAGGGTCTGCATTTGCTCACCCAATCTCACCAATCGTCTCAGTCCCAAGTGTCCCTCCTTATGCCACATCCAGCTGTCGTTGTAGATAGGGTCATTCCAGCTTTCATCAGAGACCCTGAAGGAATTGTAAAGAATTTCCCAGTTTTTTTGTTTTATTTTTGAAATTCCTTTTTATAGTGGGTTTGAGCTGATTCTCGCTGCCATGTTTATGCCAGTCTAGACACACTTGATTCCCTTACGGAGACATATCAATACATAGGTTTTAAGATTCTTACTAGTCAGATATTTTCCTCTGCGGGAAATATGGGGTTTTGAGTCCCTTTCACTGAGGACGGTGTAGGTCTTGTCTATTCCATAGTTGGTTTTTGGAACGGTACCTGTGCTTATATCAAATTGTGGTTTTATGCATCACCCCACCTCTCCTTCCCCCTTAAGCAGGTATAAGAGTGTTTTCTAAATGTGAGACACTGTTCTCTTTCCTAACTCAGTTCAAGTGTAGCCATGTTTACAGGATCTTCATAAGTGATATCTTATGATAAGTTTCTTTTTCTGTGTGACTTATTTCACTTAGAATCATCGTACCTGAATCCACCCATTTTGCTGCTACTGGTCTTATGACATTGATTTCATGGCTGAGGGATATTCCATCGTACGTAAGTACCACAATTTTTTGAACCATGTTTATATTTCCTGGGATATTTATTTTGTACCCAAGTTGAGGTCCTTGTAAGCAGTGCAGCCCTAAATTTTGGGGTGGCTCTGTCTTATTGATTTTCAGTTTTCCCAAGGTATATTCCCTAGACTGGTAGTGCCCTTGGCTCTTAGCTCTGTTCTTTACTTGTTTTAGGGAACAGAATGCACTCCTCCAGAGAGGCAGTTGGCAATTTACATCCCGCCCATCAGCATAACAAGGCTCCCTGTTCTCCAGGGCCTGTCTTGCCTTTCTTGTTCTTACACATTTTGTGGATGTCCCTTTTGACCGGTGGGAAGTGATACTTCTATGTAGTGCAGATTTGCATTGCCCGCTTGCTTGCTTGGCCAAAAAGGGCGTATGCGTTTTCTCCTGAATATATTCAGGAGAAAACGCATACGCCCTTTTTGGCCAAGTGCATCATTGTCGAAGTTGTGCCCCTCTTCCTGTGCTTTAAAGGCGATTCCAACGTACCTCTTGAAATCTGTTTCCTGCTATTCTGCCTCGCTTTCAAGTCTGCCTCGTTGCCTTCCCTCAACAGATTTTTGGACGATAGTTGTCCTTTATTACTCGGCCAGTTTGTGAATTGCTGTGCCCCTGAGCTCCATTTTTCAACTCGTTTTTGGTGAGCTGACCGCAAGTCCAAAATTTTGGTTCAGGACCTATACTGGTTCCCGGTGGGTGGCTGAGAATTTGGTTAATTCTTCTTCCTGCCGGGAAATTACAGTGATATGTGACCGTCCAAATGCCTAACAGCTACTCTCTCATTGGTTCTCCCTCTTCCCTTTCATCCTCTGCCAAATTGGCAACCTGTGCGAACCAAGAGGTTAAAGGGGCTGTCTCTCCAAGTTGGGAGGTTGATAGTAAAGCAGACGGAAAGTCAAACCGGAGCACCAGGAGTGGGACTATTCGTTGAGTTTTAGAAACCTTTCGTATTCACAGTGTGTCCGTTCTCTAGGTTTCCCGCACATGTTATAGCTGTAGTAATATTCCCTTCAACCTGGAGAGTTCGGACCCATGGAATGGGTGCCATGCATTATTGCTTTAAAGCGTCTGCATTTGCTCACCCAATCTCACCAATCGTCTCAGTCCCAAGTGTCCCTCCTTATGCCACATCCAGCTGTCGTTGTAGATAGGGTCATTCCAGCCTTCATCAGAGACCCTGAAGGAATTGTAAAGAATTTCCCAGTTTTTTTGTTTTGTTTTTGAAATTCCTTTTTATAGTGGGTTTGAGGTGATTCTCGCTGCCATGTTTATGCCAGTCTAGACACACTTGATTCCCTTATGGAGACATATCAATACATAGGTTTTAAGATTCTTACTAGTCAGATATTTTCCTCTGCGGGAAATATGGGGTTTTGAGTCCCTTTCACTGAGGACGGTGTAGGTCTTGTCTATTCCATAGTTGGTTTTTGGAACGGTACCTGTGCTTATATCAAACTCTGGTTTTATGCATCACCCCACCTCTCCTTCCCCCTTAAGCAGGTATAAGAGTGTTTTCTAAATGTGAGACACTGTTCTCTTTCCTAACTCAGTTCAAGTGTAGCCATGTTTACAGGATCTTCATAAGTGATATCTTATGATAAGTTTCTTTTTCTGTGTGACTTATTTCACTTAGAATCATCATACCTGAATCCAGCCATTTTGATGCTACTGGTCTTATGACATTGATTTCATGGCTGAGGGATATTCCATCGTACGTAAGTACCACAAATTTTTGAACCATGTTTATATATTCTGGGATACTTAAGGTGTATCCAAGTTGAGGTCCTTGTATGCAGTGCAGCCCTAAATATTGGGGTGGCTCTGTCTTATTGATTTTCAGTTTTCCCAAGGTATATTCCCTAGCCTGGTAGTGCCCTTGGCTCTGTAGCTCTGTTCTTTACTTGTTTTAGGGAACAGAATGCACTCCTCCAGAGAGGCAGTTGGCAATTTACATCCCGCCCATCAGCATAACAAGGCTCCCTGTTCTCGAGGGCCTGTCTTGCCTTTCTTGTTCTTACACATTTTGTGGATGTCCCTTTTGACCGGTGGGAAGTGATACTTCTTTGTAGTACAGATTTGCATTGCCCGCTTGCTTGCTTGGCCAAGAAGGGCGTATGCGTTTTCTCCTGAATATATTCAGGAGAAAACGCATACGCCCTTTTTGGCCAAGTGCATCATTGTCGAAGTTGTGCCCCTCTTCCCGTGCTTTAAAGGCGAATCCAACGTACCTCTTGAAATCTGTTTCCTGCTATTCTGCCTCGCTTTCAAGTCCGCCTCGTTGCCTTCCCTCAACAGATTTTTGGACGATAGTTGTCCTTTATTACTCGGCCAGTTTGTGAATTGCTGTGCCCCTGAGCTCCATTCTTCAACTCGTTTTTGGTGAGCTGACCGCAAGTCCAAAATTTTGGTTCAGGACCTATACTGATTCCCGGTGGGTGGCTGAGAATTTGGTTAATTTTTCTTCCTGCCGGGAAATTACAGTGATATGTGCCCGTCCAAATGCCTAACAGCTACTCTCTCATTGGTTCTCCCTCTTCCGTTTCATCCTCTGCCAAATTGGCAACCTGTGCGAACCAAGAGGTTAAAGGGGCTGTCTCTCCAAGTTGGGAGGTTGATAGTAAAGCAGACAGAAAGTCAAACCGGAGCACCAGGAGAGGGTCTATTCTTTGAGTTTTAGAAACCTTTCGTATTCACAGTGTGTCCGTTCTCTAGGTTTCCCGCACATGTTATAGCTGTAGTAATATTCCCTTCAACCTGGAGAGTTCGGACCCATGGAATGGGTGCCATGCATTATTGCTTTAAAGGGTCTGCATTTGCTCACCCAATCTCACCAATCGTCTCAGTCCCAAGTGTCCCTCCTTATGCCACATCCAGCTGTCATTGTAGATAGGGTCATTGCAGCTTTCATCAGAGACCCTGAAGGAATTGTAAAGAATTTCCCAGTTTTTTTGTTTTGTTTTTGAAATTCCTTTTTATAGTGGGTTTGAGCTGATTCTCGCTGCCATGTTTATGCCAGTCTAGACACACTTGATTCCCTTACGGAGACATATCAATACATAGGTTTTAAGATTCTTACTAGTCAGATATTTTCCTCTGTGGGAAATATGGGGTTTTGAGTCCCTATCACTGAGGAAGGTGTAGGTCTTGTCTATTCCATAGTTGGTTTTTGGAACGGTACCTGTGCTTATATCAAACTCTGGTTTTATGCATCACCCCACCTCTCCTTCCCCCTTAAGCAGGTATAAGAGTGTTTTCTAAATGTGAGACACTGTTCTCTTTCCTAACTCAGTTCAAGTGTAGCCATGTTTACAGGATCTTCATAAGTGATATCTTATGATAAGTTTCTTTTTCTGTGTGACTTATTTCACTTAGAATCATCATACTAGAATCCACCCATTTTGCTGCTACTGGTCTTATGAAATTGATTTCATGGCTGAGGGATATTGCATCGTACGTAAGTACCACAATTTTTTGAACCATGTTTATATTTTCTGGGATACTTAAGGTGTATCCAAGTTGAGGTCCTTGTATGCAGTGCAGCCCTAAATTTTGGGGTGGCTCTGTCTTATTGATTTTCAGTTTTCCCAAGGTATATTCCCTAGACTGGTAGTGCCCTTGGCTCTGTAGCTCTGTTCTTTACTTGTTTTAGGGAACAGAATGCACTCCTCCAGAGAGGCAGTTGGCAATTTACATCCCGCCCATCAGCATAACAAGGCTCCCTGTTCTCCAGGGCCTGTCTTGCCTTTCTTGTTCTTACACATTTTGTGGATGTCCCTTTTGACCGGTGGGAAGTGATACTTCTTTGTAGTGCAGATTTGCATTGCCCGCTTGCTTGCTTGGCCAAAAAGGGCGTATGCGTTTTCTCCTGAATATATTCAGGAGAAAACGCATATGCCCTTTTTGGCCAAGTGCATCATTGTCGAAGTTGTGCCCCTCTTCCTGTGCTTTAAAGGCGATTCCAACGTACCTCTTGAAATCTGTTTCCTGCTATTCTGCCTCGCATTCAAGTCCGCCTCGTTGCCTTCCCTCAACAGATTTTTGGACGATAGTTGTCCTTTATTACTCGGCCAGTTTGTGAATTGCTGTGCCCCTGAGCTCCATTTTTCAACTCGTTTTTGGTGAGCTGAACGCAAGTCCAAAATTTTGGTTCAGGACCTATACTGGTTCCCGGTGGGTGGCTGAGAATTTGGTTAATTCTTCTTCCTGCCGGGAAATTACAGTGATATGTGCCCGTCCAAATGCCTAACAGCTACTCTCTCATTGGTTCTCCCTCTTCCCTTTCATCCTCTGCCAAATTGGCAACCTGTGCGAACCAAGAGGTTAAAGGGGCTGTCTCTACAAGTTGGGAGGTTGATAGTAAAGCAGACGGAAAGTCAAACCGGAGCACCAGGAGAGGGACTATTCGTTGAGTTTTAGAAAACTTTCGTATTCACAGTGTGTCCGTTCTCTAGGTTTCCCGCACATGTTATAGCTGTAGTAATATTCCCTTCAACCTGGAGAGTTCGGACCCATGGAATGGGTGCCATGCATTATTGCTTTAAAGGGTCTGCATTTGCTCACCCAATCTCACCAATCGTCTCAGTCCCAAGTGTCCCTCCTTATGCCACATCCAGCTGTCGTTGTAGATAGGGTCATTCCAGCTTTCATCAGAGACCCTGAAGGAATTGTAAAGAATTTCCCAGTTTTTTTGTTTTGTTTTTGAAATTCCTTTTTATAGTGGGTTTGAGCTGATTCTCGCTGCCATGTTTATGCCAGTCTAGACACACTTGATTCCCTTACGGAGACATATCAATACATAGGTTTTAAGATTCTTACTAGTCAGATATTTTCCTCTGCGGGAAATATGGGGTTTTGAGTCCCTTTCGCTGAGGACGGTGTAGGTCTTGTCTATTCCATAGTTGGTTTTTGGAACGGTACCTGTGCTTATATCAAACTGTGGTTTTATGCATCACCCCACCTCTCCTTCCCCCTTAAGCAGGTATAAGAGTGTTTTCTAAATGTGAGACACTGTTCTCTTTCCTAACTCAGTTCAAGTGTAGCCATGTTTACAGGATCTTCATAAGTGATATCTTATGATAAGTTTCTTTTTCTGTGTGACTTATTTCACTTAGAATCATCGTACCTGAATCCACCCATTTTGCTGCTACTGGTCTTATGACATTGATTTCATGGCTGAGGGATATTCCATCGTACGTAAGTACCACAATTTTTTGAACCATTTTTATATTTCCTGGGATATTTATTTTGTACCCAAGTTGAGGTCCTTGTAAGCAGTGCAGCCCTAAATTTTGGGGTGGCTCTGTCTTATTGATTTTCAGTTTTCCCAAGGTATATTCCCTAGACTGGTAGTGCCCTTGGCTCTGTAGCTCTGTTCTTTACTTGTTTTAGGGAACAGAATGCACTCCTCCAGAGAGGCAGTTGGCAATTTACATCCCGGCCATCAGCGTAACAAGGCTCCCTCTTCTCCAGGGCCTGTCTTGCCTTTCTTGTTCTTACACATTTTGTGGATGTCCCATTTGACCGGTGGGAAGTGATACTTCTTTGTAGTGCAGATTTGCATTGCCCGCTTGCCTGCTTGGCCAAAAAGGGCGTATGCGTTTTCTCCTGAATATATTCAGGAGAAAACGCATACGCCCTTTTTGTCCAAGTGCATCATTGTCGAAGTTGTGCCCCTCTTCCTGTGCTTTAAAGGCAATTCCAACGTACCTCTTGAAATATGTTTCCTGCTATTCTGCCTCGCTTTCAAGTCCGCCTCGTTGCCTTCCGTCAACAGATTTATGGACGATAGTTGTCCTTTATTACTCGGCCAGTTTATGAATTGCTGTGCCCCTGAGCACCATTTTTCAACTCGTTTTTGGAGAGCTGACCGCAAGTCCAAAATTTTGGTTCAGGACCTATACTGGTTCCCGGTGGGTGGCTGAGAATTTGGTTAATTCTTCTTCCTGCCGGGAAATTACAGTGATATGTGCCCGTCCAAATGCCTAACAGCTACTCTCTCATTGGTTCTCCCTCTTCCCTTTCATCCTCTGCCAAATTGGCAACCTGTGCGAACCAGGAGGTTAAAGGGGCTGTCTCTCCAATTTCGGAGAATGATAGTAAAGCAGCCGGAAAGTCAAACCGGAGCACCAGGAGAGGGTTTATTCTTTGAGTTTTAGAAACCTTTCGTATTCACACTGTGTCCGTTCTCTAGGTTTCCCGCACATGTTATAGCTGTAGTAATATTCCCTTCAACCTGGAGAGTTCGGACCCATGGAATGGGTGTCATGCATTATTGCTTTAAAGCGTCTGCATTTGCTCACCCAATCTCACCAATCGTCTCAGTCCCAAGTGTCCCTCCTTATGCCACATCCAGCTGTCGTTGTAGATAGGGTCATTCCAGCTTTCATCAGAGACCCTGAAGGAATTGTAAAGAATTTCCCAGTTTTTTTGTTTTGTTTTTGAAATTCCTTTTTATAGTGGGTTTGAGCTGATTCTCGCTGCCATGTTTATGCCAGTCTAGACACACTTGATTCCCTTACGGAGACATATCAATACATAGGTTTTAAGATTCTTACTAGTCAGATATTTTCCTCTGTGGGAAATATGGGGTTTTGAGTCCCTTTCACTGAGGACGGTGTAGGTCTTGTCTATTCCATAGTTGGTTTTTGGAACGGTACCTGTGCTTATATCAAACTCTGGTTTTATGCATCACCCCACCTCTCCTTCAACCTTAAGCAGGTATAAGAGTGTTTTCTAAATGTGAGACACTGTTCTCTTTCCTAACTCAGTTCAAGTGTAGCCATGTTTACAGGATCTTCATAAGTGATATCTTATGATAAGTTTCTTTTTCTGTGTGACTTATTTCACTTAGAATCATCGTACCTGAATCCACCCATTTTGCTGCTACTGGTCTTATGACATTGATTTCATGGCTGAGGGATATTCCATCGTACGTAAGTACCACAATTTTTTGAACCATGTTTATATTTTCTGGGATACTTAAGGTGTATCCAAGTTGAGGTCCTTGTATGCAGTGCAGCCCTAAATTTTGGGGTGGCTCTGTCTTATTGATTTTCAGTTTTCCCAAGGTATATTCCCTAGACTGGTAGTGCCCTTGGCTCTGTAGCTCTGTTCTTTACTTGTTTTAGGGAACAGAATGCACTCCTCCAGAGAGGCAGTTGGCAATTTACATCCCGCCCATCAGCATAACAAGGCTCCCTGTTCTCCAGGGCCTGTCTTGCCTTTCTTGTTCTTACACATTTTGTGGATGTCCCTTTTGACCGGTGGGAAGTGATACTTCTTTGTAGTGCAGATTTGCATTGCCCGCTTGCTTGCTTGGCCAAAAAGGGCGTATGCGTTTTCTCCTGAATATATTCAGGAGAAAACGCATACGCCCTTTTTGGCTAGGTGCATCATTGTCGAAGTTATGCCCCTCTTCCTGTGCTTTAAAGGCGATTCCAACGTACCTCTTGAAATCTGTTTCCTGCTATTCTGCCTCGCTTTCAAGTCCGCCTCGTTGCCTTCCCTCAACAGATTTTTGGACGATAGTTGTCCTTTATTACTCGGCCAGTTTGTGAATTGCTGTGCCCCTGAGCTCCATTTTTCAACTCGTTTTTGGTGAGCTGACCGCAAGTCCAAAATTTTGGTTCAGGACCTATACTGGTTCCCGGTGGGTGGCTGAGAATTTGGTTAATACTTCTTCCTGCCGGGAAATTACAGTGATATGTGCCCGTCCAAATGCCTAACAGCTACTCTCTCATTGGTTCTCCCTCTTCCCTTTCATCCTCTGCCAAATTGGCAACCTGTGCGAACCAAGAGGTTAAAGGGGCTGTCTCTCCAAGTTGGGAGCTTGATAGTAAAGCAGACGGAAAGTCAAACCGGAGCACCAGGAGAGGGTTTATTCTTTGAGTTTTAGAAACCTTTCGTATTCACAGTGTGTCCGTTCTCTAGGTTTCCCGCACATGTTATAGCTGTAGTAATATTCCCTTCAACCTGGAGAGTTCGGACCCATGGAATGGGTGCCATGCATTATTGCTTTAAAGCGTCTGCATTTGCTCACCCAATCTCACCAATCGTCTCAGTCCCAAGTGTCCCTCCTTATGCCACATCCAGCTGTCGTTGTAGATAGGGTCATTCCAGCTTTCATCAGAGACCCTGAAGGAATTGTAAAGAATTTCCCAGTTTTTTTGTTTTGTTTTTGAAATTCCTTTTTATAGTGGGTTTGAGCTGATTCTCGCTGCCATGTTTATGCCAGTCTAGACACACTTGATTCCCTTACGGAGACATATCAATACATAGGTTTTAAGATTCTTACTAGTCAGATATTTTCCTCTGCGGGAAATATGGGGTTTTGAGTCCCTTTCGCTGAGGACGGTGTAGGTCTTGTCTATTCCATAGTTGGTTTTTGGAACGGTACCTGTGCTTATATCAAACTCTGGTTTTATGCATCACCCCACCTCTCCTTCCCCCTTAAGCAGGTATAAGAGTGTTTTCTAAATGTGAGACACTGTTCTCTTTCCTAACTCAGTTCAAGTGTAGCCATGTTTACAGGATCTTCATAAGTGATATCTTATGATAAGTTTCTTTTTCTGTGTGACTTATTTCACTTAGAATCATCGAACCTGAATCCACCCATTTTGCTGCTACTGGTCTTATGACATTGATTTCATGGCTGAGGGATATTCCATCGTACGTAAGTAACACAATTTTTTGAACCATGTTTATATTTTCTGGGATACTTAAGGTGTATCCAAGTTGAGGTCCTTGTATGCAGTGCAGCCCTAAATTTTGGGGTGGCTCTGTCTTATTGATTTTCAGTTTTCCCAAGGTATATTCCCTAGACTGGTAGTGCCCTTGGCTCTGTAGCTCTGTTCTTTACTTGTTTTAGGGAACAGAATGCACTCCTCCAGAGAGGCAGTTGGCAATTTACATCCCGCCCATCAGCATAACAAGGCTCCCTGTTCTCCAGGGCCTGTCTTGCCTTTCTTGTTCTTACACATTTTGTGGATGTCCCTTTTGACCGGTGGGAAGTGATACTTCTTTGTAGTGCAGATTTGCATTGCCCGCTTGCTTGCTTGGCCAAAAATTGCGTATGCGTTTTCTCCTGAATATATTCAGGAGAAAACGCATACGCCCTTTTTGGCCAAGTGCATCATTGTCGAAGTTGTGCCCCTCTTCCTGTGCTTTAAAGGCGATTCCAACGTACCTCTTGAAATCTGTTTCCTGCTATTCTGCCTCGCTTTCAAGTCCGCCTCGTTGCCTTCCCTCAACAGATTTTTGGACGATAGTTGTCCTTTATTACTCGGCCAGTTTGTGAATTGCTGTGTCCCTGAGCTCCATTTTTCAACTCGTTTTTGGAGAGCTGACCGCAAGTCCAAAATTTTGGTTCAGGACCTATACTGGTTCCCGGTGGGTGGCTGAGAATTTGGTTAATTCTTCTTCCTGCCGGGAAATTACAGTGATAAGTGCCCGTCCAAATGCCTAACAGCTACTCTCTCATTGGTTCTCCCTCTTCCCTTTCATCCTCTGCCAAATTGGCAACCTGTGCGAACCAAGAGGTTAAAGGGGCTGTCTCTCCAAGTTGGGAGGTTGATAGTAAAGCAGACGGAAAGTCAAACAGGAGCACCAGGAGAGGGTTTATTCTTTGAGTTTTAGAAACCTTTCGTATTCACAGTGTGTCCGTTCTCTAGGTTTCCCGCACATGTTATAGCTGTAGTAATATTCCCTTCAACCTGGAGAGTTCGGACCCATGGAATGGGTGCCATGCATTATTGCTTTAAAGCGTCTGCATTTGCTCACCCAATCTCACCAATCGTCTCAGTCCTAAGTGTCCCTCCTTATGCCACATCCAGCTGTCGTTGTAGATAGGGTCATTCCAGCTTTCATCAGAGACCCTGAAGGAATTGTAAAGAATTTCCCAGTTTTTTTGTTTTGTTTTTGAAATTCCTTTTTATAGTGGGTTTGAGCTGATTCTCGCTGCCATGTTTATGCCAGTCTAGACACACTTGATTCCCTTACGGAGACATATCAATACATAGGTTTTAAGATTCTTACTAGTCAGATATTTTCCTCTGCGGGAAATATGGGGTTTTGAGTCCCTTTCACTGAGGAAGGTGTAGGTCTTGTCTATTCCATAGTTGGTTTTTGGAACGGTACCTGTGCTTATATCAAACTCTGGTTTTATGCATCACCCCACCTCTCCTTCCCCCTTAAGCAGGTATAAGAGTGTTTTCTAAATGTGAGACACTGTTCTCTTTCCTAACTCAGTTCAAATGTAGCCATGTTTACAGGATCTTCATAAGTGATATCTTATGATAAGTTTCTTTTTCTGTGTGACTTATTTCACTTAGAATCATCGTACCTGAATCCACCCATTTTGCTGCTACTGGTCTTATGACATTGATTTCCTGGCTGAGGGATATTCCATCGTACGTAAGTACCACAATTTTTTGAACCATGTTTATATTTTCTGGGATACTTAAGGTGTATCCAAGTTGAGGTCCTTGTATGCAGTGCAGCCCTAAGTTTTGGGGTGGCTCTGTCTTATTGATTTTCAGTTTTCCCAAGGTATATTCCCTAGACTGGTAGTGCCCTTGGCTCTGTAGCTCTGTTCTTTACTTGTTTTAGGGAACAGAATGCACTCCTCCAGAGAGGCAGTTGGCAATTTACATCCCGCCCATCAGCATAACAAGGCTCCCTGTTCTCCAGGGCCTGTCTTGCCTTTCTTGTTCTTACACATTTTGTGGATGTCCCTTTTGACCGGTGGGAAGTGATACTTCTTTGTAGTGCAGATTTGCATTGCCCGCTTGCTTGCTTGGCCAAAAAGGGCGTATGCGTTTTCTCCTGAATATATTCAGGAGAAAACGCATACGCCCTTTTTGGCCAAGTGCATCATTGTCGAAGTTGTGCCCCTCTTCCTGTGCTTTAAAGGCGATTCCAACGTACCTCTTGAAATCTGTTTCCTGCTATTCTGCCTCGCTTTCAAGTCCGCCTCGTTGCCTTCCCTCAACAGATTTTTGGACGATAGTTGTCCTTTATTACTCGGCCAGTTTGTGAATTGCTGTGCCCCTGAGCTCCATTTTTCAACTCGTTTTTGGTGAGCTGACCGCAAGTCCAAAATTTTGGTTCAGGACCTATACTGGTTCCCGGTGGGTGGCTGAGAATTTGGTTAATTCTTCTTCCTGCCGGGAAATTACAGTGATATGTGCCCGTCCAAATGCCTAACAGCTACTCTCTCATTGGTTCTCCCTCTTCCCTTTCATCCTCTGCCAAATTGGCAACCTGTGCGAACCAAGAGGTTAAAGGGGCTGTCTCTCCAAGTTGGGAGGTTGATAGTAAAGCAGACGGAAAGTCAAACCGGAGCACCAGGGGAGGGACTATGCGTTGAGTTTTAGAAACCTTTCGTATTCACAGTGTGTCCGTTCTCTAGGTTTCCCGCACATGTTATAGCTGTAGTAATATTCCCTTCAACCTGGAGAGTTCGGACCCATGGAATGGGTGCCATGCATTATTGCTTTAAAGGGTCTGCATTTGCTCACCCAATCTCACCAATCGTCTCAGTCCCAAGTGTCCCTCCTTATGCCACATCCAGCTCTCGTTGTAGATAGGGTCATTCCAGCCTTCATCAGAGACCCTGAAGGAATTGTAAAGAATTTCCCAGTTTTTTTGTTTTGTTTTTGAAATTCCTTTTTATAGTGGGTTTGAGCTGATTCTCGCTGCCATGTTTATGCCAGTCTAGACACACTTGATTCCCTTACGGAGACATATCAATACATAGGTTTTAAGATTCTTACTAGTCAGATATTTTCCTCTGCGGGAAATATGGGGTTTTGAGTCCCTTTCGCTGAGGACGGTGTAGGTCTTGTCTATTCCATAGTTGGTTTTTGGAACGGTACCTGTGCTTATATCAAACTCTGGTTTTATGCATCACCCCACCTCTCCTTCCCCCTTAAGCAGGTATAAGAGTGTTTTCTAAATGTGAGACACTGTCCTCTTTCCTAACTCAGTTCAAGTGTAGCCATGTTTACAGGATCTTCATAAGTGATATCTTATGATAAGTTTCTTTTTCTGTGTGACTTATTTCACTTAGAATCATCGTACCTGAATCCACCCATTTTGCTGCTACTGGTCTTATGACATTGATTTCATGGCTGAGGGATATTCCATCGTACGTAAGTACCACAATTTTTTGAACCATGTTTATATTTTCTGGGATACTTAAGGTGTGTCCAAGTTGAGGTCCTTGTATGCAGTGCAGCCCTAAATTTTGGGGTGGCTCTGTCTTATTGATTTTCAGTTTTCCCAAGGTATATTCCCTAGGCTGGTAGTGCCCTTGGCTCTGTAGCTCTGTTCTTTACTTGTTTTAGGGAACAGAATGCACTCCTCCAGAGAGGCAGTTGGCAATTTACATCCCGCCCATCAGCATAACAAGGCTCCCTGTTCTCCAGGGCCTGTCTTGCCTTTCTTGTTCTTACACATTTTGTGGATGTCCCTTTTGACCGGTGGGAAGTGATACTTCTTTGTAGTGCAGATTTGCATTGCCCGCTTGCTTGCTTGGCCAAAAAGGGCGTATGCGTTTTCTCCTGAATATATTCAGGAGAAAACGCATACGCCCTTTTTGGCCAAGTGCATCATTGTCGAAGTTGTGCCCCTCTTCCTGTGCTTTAAAGGCGATTCCAACGTACCTCTTGAAATCTGTTTCCTGCTATTCTGCCTCGCTTTCAAGTCCGCCTCGTTGCCTTCCCTCAACAGATTTTTGGACGATAGTTGTCCTTTATTACTCGGCCAGTTTGTGAATTGCTGTGCCCCTGAGCTCCATTTTTCAACTCGTTTTTGGTGAGCTGACCGCAAGTCCAAAATTTTGGTTCAGGACCTATACTGGTTCCCGGTGGGTGGCTGAGAATTTGGTTAATTCTTCTTCCTGCCAGGAAATTACAGTGATATGTGCCCGTCCAAATGCCTAACAGCTACTCTCTCATTGGTTCTCCCTCTTCCCTTTCATCCTCTGCCAAATTGGCAACCTGTGTGAACCAGGAGGTTAAAGGGGCTGTCTCTCCAAGTTGGGAGGTTGATAGTAAAGCAGACGGAAAGTCAAACCGGAGCACCAGGAGAGGGACTATGCGTTGAGTTTTAGAAACCTTTCGTATTCACAGTGTGTCCGTTCTCTAGGTTTCCCGCTCATGTTATAGCTGTAGTAATATTCCCTTCAACCTGGAGAGTTCAGACCCATGGAATGGGTGCCATGCATTATTGCTTTAAAGGGTCTGCATTTGCTCACCCAATCTCACCAATCGTCTCAGTCCCAAGTGTCCCTCCTTATGCCACATCCAGCTGTCATTGTAGATAGGGTCATTCCAGCTTTCATCAGAGACCCTGAAGGAATTGTAAAGAATTTCCCAGTTTTTTTGTTTTGTTTTTGAAATTCCTTTTTATAGTGGGTTTGAGCTGATTCTCGCTGCCATGTTTATGCCAGTCTAGACACACTTGATTCCCTTATGGAGACATATCAATACATAGGTTTTAAGATTCTTACTAGTCAGATATTTTCCTCTGCGGGAAATATGGGGTTTTGCGTCCCTTTCGCTGAGGACGGTGTAGGTCTTGTCTATTCCATAGTTGGTTTTTGGAACTGTACCTGTGCTTATATCAAACTCTGGTTTTATGCATCACCCCACCTCTCCTTCCCCCTTAAGCAGGTATAAGAGTGTTTTCTAAATGTGAGACACTGTTCTCTTTCCTAACTCATTTCAAGTGTAGCCATGTTTACAGGATCTTCATAAGTGATATCTTATGATAAGTTTCTTTTTCTGTGTGACTTATTTCACTTAGAATCATCGTACCTGAATCCACCCATTTTGCTGCTACTGGTCTTATGACATCGATTTCATGGCTGAGGGATATTCCATCATATGTAAGTACCACAATTTTTAGAACCATGTTTATATTTTCTGGGATACTTAAGGTGTATCCAAGTTCAGGTCCTTGTATGCAGTGCAGCCCTAAATTTTGGGGTGGCTCTGTCTTATTGATTTTCAGTTTTCCCAAGGTATATTCCCTAGACTGGTAGTGCCCTTGGCTCTGTAGCTCTGTTCTTTACTTGTTTTAGGGAACAGAATGCACTCCTCCAGAGAGGCAGTTGGCAATTTACATCCCGCCCATCAGCATAACAAGGCTCCCTGTTCTCGAGGGCCTGTCTTGCCTTTCTTGTTCTTACACATTTTGTGGATGTCCCTTTTGACTGGTGGGAAGTGATACTTCTTTGTAGTGCAGATTTGCATTGCCCGCTTGCTTGCTTGGCCAAAAAGGGCGTATGCGTTTTCTCCTGAATATATTCAGGAGAAAACGCATAGGCCCTTTTTGGCCAAGTTCGTCATTGTCGAAGTTGTGCCCCTCTTCCTGTGCTTTAAAGGCGATTCCAACGTACCTCTTGAAATCTGTTTCCTGCTCTTCTGCCTCGCTTTCAAGTCCGCCTCGTTGCCTTCCCTCAACAGATTTTTGGACGATAGTTTTCCTTTATTACTCGGCCAGTTTGTGAATTGCTGTGCCCCTGAGCTCCATTTTTCAACTCGTTTTTGGTGAGCTGACCGCAAGTCCAAAATTTTGGTTCAGGACCTATACTGGTTCCCGGTGGGTGGCTGAGAATTTGGTTAATTCTTCTTCCTGCCGGGAAATTACAGTGATATATGCCCGTCCAAATGCCTAACAGCTACTCTCTCATTGGTTCTCCCTCTTCCCTTTCATCCTCTGCCAAATTGGCAACCTGTGCGAACCAAGAGGTTAAAGGAGCTGTCTCTCCAAGTTGGGAGGTTGATAGTAAAGCAGACGGAAAGTCAAACCGGAGCACCAGGAGAGGGACTATTCGTTGAGTTTTAGAAACCTTTCGTATTCACAGTGTGTCCGTTCTCTAGGTTTCCCGCACATGTTATAGCTGTAGTAATATTCCCTTCAACCTGGAGAGTTCGGACCCATGGAATGGGTGCCATGAATTATTGCTTTAAAGGGTCTGCATTTGCTCACCCAATCTCACCAATCGTCTCAGTCCCAAGTGTCCCTCCTTATGCCACATCCAGCTGTCGTTGTAGATAGGGTCATTCCAGCTTTCATCAGAGACTCTGAAGGAATTGTAAAGAATTTCCCAGTTTTTTTGTTTTGTTTTTGAAATTCCTTTTTATAGTGGGTTTGAGCTGATTCTCGCTGCCATGTTTATGCCAGTCTAGACACACTTGATTCCCTTACGGAGACATATCAATACATAGGTTTTAAGATTCTTACTAGTCAGATATTTTCCTCTGCGGGAAATATGGGGTTTTGAGTCCCTTTCACTGAGGACGGTGTAGGTCTTGTCTATTCCATAGTTGGTTTTTGGAACGGTACCTGTGCTTATATCAAACTGTGGTTTTATGCATCACCCCACCTCTCCTTCCCCCTTAAGCAGGTATAAGAGTGTTTTCTAAATGTGAGACACTGTTCTCTTTCCTAACTCAGTTCAAGTGTAGCCATGTTTACAGGATCTTCATAAGTGATATCTTATGATAAGTTTCTTTTTCTGTGTGACTTATTTCACTTAGAATCATCGTACCTGAATCCACCCATTTTGCTGCTACTGGTCTTATGACATTGATTTCATGGCTGAGGGATATTCCATCATACGTAAGTACCACAATTTTTTGAACCATGTTTATATTTCCTGGGATATTTATTTTGTACCCAAGTTGAGGTCCTTGTAAGCAGTGCAGCCCTAAATTTTGGGGTGGCTCTGTCTTATTGATTTTCAGTTTTCCCAAGGTATATTCCCTAGACTGGTAGTGCCCTTGGCTCTGTAGCTCTGTTCTTTACTTGTTTTAGGGAACAGAATGCACTCCTCCAGAGAGGCAGTTGGCAATTTACATCCTGGCCATCAGCGTAACAAGGCTCCCTGTTCTCCAGGGCCTGTCTTGCCTTTCTTGTTCTTACACATTTTGTGGATGTCCCTTTTGACCGGTGGGAAGTGATACTTCTTTGTAGTGCAGATTTGCATTGCCCGCTTGCTTGCTTGGCCAAAAAGGGCGTATGCGTTTTCTCCTGAATATATTCAGGAGAAAACGCATACGCCCTTTTTGTCCAAGTGCATCATTGTCGAAGTTGTGCCCCTCTTCCTGTGCTTTAAAGGCAATTCCAACGTACCTCTTGAAATCTGTTTCCTGCTATTCTGCCTCGCTTTCAAGTCCGCCTCGTTGCCTTCCGTCAACAGATTTATGGACGATAGTTGTCCTTTATTACTCGGCCAGTTTGTGAATTGCTGTGCCCCTGAGCTCCATTTTTCAACTCGTTTTTGGAGAGCTGACCGCAAGTCCAAAATTTTGGTTCAGGACCTATACTGGTTCCCGGTGGGTGGCTGAGAATTTGGTTAATTCTTCTTCCTGCCGGGAAATTACAGTGATATGTGCCCGTCCAAATGCCTAACAGCTACTCTCTCATTGGTTCTCCCTCTTCCCTTTCATCCTCTGCCAAATTGGCAACCTGTGCGAACCAGGAGGTTAAAGGGGCTGTCTCTCCAATTTCGGAGAATGATAGTAAAGCAGCCGGAAAGTCAAACCGGAGCACCAGGAGAGGGTTTATTCTTTGAGTTTTAGAAACCTTTCGTATTCACACTGTGTCCGTTCTCTAGGTTTCCCGCACATGTTATAGCTGTAGTAATATTCCCTTCAACCTGGAGAGTTCGGACCCATGGAATGGGTGCCATGCATTATTGCTTTAAAGCGTCTGCATTTGCTCACCCAATCTCACCAATCGTCTCAGTCCCAAGTGTCCCTCCTTATGCCACATCCAGCTGTCGTTGTAGATAGGGTCATTCCAGCTTTCATCAGAGACCCTGAAGGAATTGTAAAGAATTTCCCAGTTTTTTTGTTTTGTTTTTGAAATTCCTTTTTATAGTGGGTTTGAGCTGATTCTCGCTGCCATGTTTATGCCAGTCTAGACACACTTGATTCCCTTATGGAGACATATCAATACATAGGTTTTAAGATTCTTACTAGTCAGATATTTTCCTCTGTGGGAAATATGGGGTTTTGAGTCCCTTTCACTGAGGAAGGTGTAGATCTTGTCTATTCCATAGTTCGTTTTTGGAACGGTACCTGTGCTTATATCAAACTCTGGTTTTATGCATCACCCCACCTCTCCTTCCCCCTTAAGCAGGTATAAGAGTGTTTTCTAAATGTGAGACACTGTTCTCTTTCCTAACTCAGTTCAAGTGTAGCCATGTTTACAGGATCTTCATAAGTGATATCTTATGATAAGTTTCTTTTTCTGTGTGACTTATTTCACTTAGAATCATCGTAGCTGAATCCACCCATTTTGCTGCTACTGGTCTTATGACATTGATTTCCTGGCTGATTGATATTCCATCGTACGTAAGTACCACAATTTTTTGAACCATGTTTATATTTTCTGGGATACTTAAGGTGTATCCAAGTTGAGGTCCTTGTATGCAGTGCAGCCCTAAGTTTTGGGGTGGCTCTGTCTTATTGATTTTCAGTTTTCCCAAGGTATATTCCCTAGACTGGTAGTGCCCTTGGCTCTGTAGCTCTGTTCTTTACTTGTTTTAGGGAACAGAATGCACTCCTCCAGAGAGGCAGTTGGCAATTTACATCCCGCCCATCAGCATAACAAGGCTCCCTGTTCTCCAGGGCCTGTCTTGCCTTTCTTGTTCTTACACATTTTGTGGATGTCCCTTTTGACCGGTGGGAAGTGATACTTCTTTGTAGTGCAGATTTGCATTGCCCGCTTGCTTGCTTGGCCAAAAAGGGCGTATGCGTTTTCTCCTGAATATATTCAGGAGAAAACGCATACGCCCTTTTTGGCCAAGTGCGTCATTGTCGAAGTTGTGCCCCTCTTCCTGTGCTTTAAAGGCGATTCCAACGTACCTCTTGATATCTGTTTCCTGCTATTCTGCCTCACTTTCAAGTCTGCCTCGTTGCCTTCCCTCAACAGATTTTTGGACGATAGTTGTCCTTTATTACTCGGCCAGTTTGTGAATTGCTGTGCCCCTGAGCTCCATTTTTCAACTCGTTTTTGGTGAGCTGACCGCAAGTCCAAAATTTTGCTTCAGGACCTATACTGGTTCCCGGTGGGTGGCTGAGAATTTGGTTAATTCTTCTTCCTGCCGGGAAATTACAGTGATATGTGCCCGTCCAAATGCCTAACAGCTACTCTCTCATTGGTTCTCCCTCTTCCCTTTCATCCTCTGCCAAATTGGCAACCTGTGCGAACCAAGAGGTTAAAGGGGCTGTCTCTCCAAGTTGGGAGGTTGATAGTAAAGCAGATGGAAAGTCAAACCGGAGCACCAGGAGAGGGACTATGCGTTGAGTTTTAGAAACCTTTCGTATTCACAGTGTGTCCGTTCTCTAGGTTTCCCGCACATGTTATAGCTATAGTAATATTCCCTTCAACCTGGAGAGTTCGGACCCATGGAATGGGTGCCATGCATTATTGCTTTAAAGGGTCTGCATTTGCTCACCCAATCTCACCAATCGTCTCAGTCCCAAGTGTCCCTCCTTTTGCCACATCCAGCTGTCATTGTAGATAGGGTCATTCCAGCTTTCATCAGAGACCCTGAAGGAATTGTAAAGAATTTCCCAGTTTTTTTGTTTTGTTTTTGAAATTCCTTTTTATAGTGGGTTTGAGCTGATTCTCGCTGCCATGTTTATGCCAGTCTAGACACACTTGATTCCCTTACGGAGACATATCAATACATAGGTTTTAAGATTCTTACTAGTCAGATATTTTCCTCTGCGGGAAATATGGGGTTTTGAGTCCCTTTCGCTGAGGACGGTGTAGGTCTTGTCTATTCCATAGTTGGTTTTTGGAACGGTACCTGTGCTTATATCAAACTCTGGTTTTATGCATCACCCCACCTCTCCTTCCCCCTTAAGCAGGTATAAGAGTGTTTTCTAAATGTGAGACACTGTTCTCTTTCCTAACTCAGTTCAAGTGTAGCCATGTTTACAGGATCTTCATAAGTGATATCTTATGATAAGTTTCTTTTTCTGTGTGACTTATTTCACTTAGAATCATCGTACCTGAATCCACCCATTTTGCTGCTACTGGTCTTATGACATTGATTTCATGGCTGAGGGATATTCCATCGTACGTAAGTACCACAATTTTTTGAACCATGTTTATATTTTCTGGGATACTTAAGGTGTATCCAAGTTGAGGTCCTTGTATGCAGTGCAGCCCTAAATTTTGGGGTGGCTCTGTCTTATTGATTTTCAGTTTTCCCAAGGTATATTCCCTAGACTGGTAGTGCCCTTGGCTCTGTAGCTCTGTTCTTTACTTGTTTTAGGGAACAGAATGCACTCCTCCAGAGAGGCAGTTGGCAATTTACATCCCGCCCATCAGCATAACAAGGCTCCCTGTTCTCCAGGGCCTGTCTTGCCTTTCTTGTTCTTACACATTTTGTGGATGTCCCTTTTGACCGGTGGGAAGTGATACTTCTTTGTAGTGCAGATTTGCATTGCCCGCTTGCTTGCTTGGCCAAAAAGGGCGTATGCGTTTTCTCCTGAATATATTCAGGAGAAAACGCATACGCCCTTTTTGGCCAAGTGCATCATTGTCGAAGTTGTGCCCCTCTTCCTGTGCTTTAAAGGCGATTCCAACGTACCTCTTGAAATCTGTTTCCTGCTATTCTGCCTCGCTTTCAAGTCCGCCTCGTTGCCTTCCCTCAACAGATTTTTGGACGATAGTTGTCCTTTATTACTCGGCCAGTTTGTGAATTGCTGTGCCCCTGAGCTCCATTTTTCAACTCGCTTTTGGTGAGCTGACCGCAAGTCCAAAATTTTGGTTCAGGACCTATACTGGTTCCCGGTGGGTGGCTGAGAATTTGGTTAATTCTTCTTCCTGCCGGGAAATTACAGTGATATGTGCCCGTCCAAATGCCTAACAGCTACTCTCTCATTGGTTCTCCCTCTTCCCTTTCATCCTCTGCCAAATTGGCAACCTGTGCGAACCAAGAGGTTAAAGGGGCTGTCTCTCCAAGTTGGGAGGTTGATAGTAAAGCAGACAGAAAGTCAAACCGGAGCACCAGGAGAGGGACTATGCGTTGAGTTTTAGAAACCTTTCGTATTCACAGTGTGTCCGTTCTCTAGGTTTCCCGCACATGTTATAGCTGTAGTAATATTCCCTTCAACCTGGAGAGTTCGGACCCATGGAATGGGTGCCATGCATTATTGCTTTAAAGGGTCTGCATTTGCTCACCCAATCTCACCAATCGTCTCAGTCCCAAGTGTCCCTCCTTATGCCACATCCAGCTGTCGTTGTAGATAGGGTCATTCCAGCTTTCATCAGAGACCCAGAAGGAATTGGAAAGAATTTCCCAGTTTTTTTGTTTTGTTTTTGAAATTCCTTTTTATAGTGGGTTTGAGCTGATTCTCGCTGCCATGTTTATGCCAGTCTAGACACACTTGATTCCCTTACGGAGACATATCAATACATAGGTTTTAAGATTCTTACTAGTCAGATATTTTCCTCTGCGGGAAATATGGGGTTTTGAGTCCCTTTCGCTGAGGACGGTGTAGGTCTTGTCTATTCCATAGTTGGTTTTTGGAACGGTACCTGTGCTTATATCAAACTCTGGTTTTATGCATCACCCCACCTCTCCTTCCCCCTTAAGCAGGTATAAGAGTGTTTTCTAAATGTGAGACACTGTTCTCTTTCCTAACTCAGTTCAAGTGTAGCCATGTTTACAGGATCTTCATAAGTGATATCTTATGATAAGTTTCTTTTTCTGTGTGACTTATTTCACTTAGAATCATCGTACCTGAATCCACCCATTTTGCTGCTACTGGTCTTATGACATTGATTTCCTGGCTGAGGGATATTCCATCGTACGTAAGTACCACAATTTTTTGAACCATGTTTATATTTTCTGGGATACTTAAGGTGTATCCAAGTTGAGGTCCTTGTATGCAGTGCAGCCCTAAATTTTGGGGTGGCTCTGTCTTATTGATTTTCAGTTTTCCCAAGGTATATTCCCTAGACTGGTAGTGCCCTTGGCTCTGTAGCTCTGTTCTTTACTTGTTTTAGGGAACAGAATGCACTCCTCCAGAGAGGCAGTTGGCAATTTACATCCCGCCCATCAGCATAACAAGGCTCCCTGTTCTCCAGGGCCTGTCTTGCCTTTCTTGTTCTTACACATTTTGTGGATGTCCCTTTTGACCGGTGGGAAGTGATACTTCTCTGTAGTGCAGATTTGCATTGCCCGCTTGCCTGCTTGGCCAAAAAGGGCGTATGCGTTTTCTCCTGAATATATTCAGGAGAAAACGCATACGCCCTTTTTGGCCAAGTGCATCATTGTCGAAGTTGTGCCCCTCTTCCTGTGCTTTAAAGGCAATTCCAACGTACTTCTGGAAATCTGTTTCCTGCTATTCTGCCTCGCTTTCAAGTCCGCCTCGTTGCCTTCCCTCAACAGATTTTTGGACGATAGTTGTCCTTTATTACTCGGCCAGTTTGTGAATTGCTGTGCCCCTGAGCTGCATTTTTCAACTCGCTTTTGGTGAGCTGACCGCAAGTCCAAAATTTTGGTTCAGGACCTATACTGGTTCCCGGTGGGTGGCTGAGAATTTGGTTAATTCTTCTTCCTGCCGGGAAATTACAGTGATATGTGCCCGTCCAAATGCCTAACAGCTACTCTCTCATTGGTTCTCCCTCTTCCCTTTCATCCTCTGCCAAATTGGCAACCTGTGCGAACCAAGAGGTTAAAGGGGCTGTCTCTCCATGTTGGGAGGTTGATAGTAAAGCAGACGGAAAGTCAAACCGGAGCACCAGTGGAGGGACTATGCGTTGAGTTTTAGAAACCTTTCGTATTCACAGTGTGTCCGTTCTCTAGGTTTCCCGCTCATGTTATAGCTGTAGTAATATTCCCTTCAACCTGGAGAGTTCGGACCCATGGAATGGGTGCCATGCATTATTGCTTTAAAGGGTCTGCATTTGATCACCCAATCTCACCAATCGTCTCAGTCCCAAGTGTCCCTCCTTATGCCACATCCAGCTGTCGTTGTAGATAGGGTCATTCCAGCCTTCATCAGAGACCCTGAAGGAATTGTAAAGAATTTCCCAGTTTTTTTGTTTTGTTTTTGAAATTCCTTTTTATAGTGGGTTTGAGCTGATTCTCGCTGCCATGTTTATGCCAGTCTAGACACACTTGATTCCCTTACGGAGACATATCAATACATAGGTTTTAAGATTCTTACTAGTCAGATATTTTCCTCTGCGGGAAATATGGGGTTTTGAGTCCCTTTCGCTGAGGACGGTGTAGGTCTTGTCTATTCCATAGTTGGTTTTTGGAACAGTACCTGTGCTTATATCAAACTCTGGTTTTATGCATCACCCCACCTCTCCTTCCCCCTTAAGCAGGTATAAGAGTGTTTTCTAAATGTGAGACACTGTCCTCTTTCCTAACTCAGTTCAAGTGTAGCCATGTTTACAGGATCTTCATAAGTCATATCTTATGATAAGTTTCTTTTTCTGTGTGACTTATTTCACTTAGAATCATCGTACCTGAATCCACCCATTTTGCTGCTACTGGTCTTATGACATTGATTTCATGGCTGAGGGATATTCCATCGTACGTAAGTACCACAATTTTTTGAACCATGTTTATATTTTCTGGGATACTTAAGGTGTATCCAAGTTGAGGTCCTTGTATGCAGTGCAGCCCTAAATTTTGGGGTGGCTCTGTCTTATTGATTTTCAGTTTTCCCAAGGTATATTCCCTAGACTGGTAGTGCCCTTGGCTCTGTAGCTCTGTTCTTTACTTGTTTTAGGGAACAGAATGCACTCCTCCAGAGAGGCAGTTGGCAATTTACATCCCGCCCATCAGCATAACAAGGCTCCCTGTTCTCCAGGGCCTGTCTTGCCTTTCTTGTTCTTACACATTTTGTGGATGTCCCTTTTGACCGGTGGGAAGTGATACTTCTTTGTCGTGCAGATTTGCATTGCCCGCTTGCTTGCTTGGCCAAAAAGGGCGTATGCGTTTTCTCCTGAATATATTCAGGAGAAAACGCATACGCCCTTTTTGGCCAAGTGCATCATTGTCGAAGTTGTGCCCCTCTTCCTGTGCTTTAAAGGCGATTCCAACGTACCTCTTGAAATCTGTTTCCTGCTATTCTGCCTCGCTTTCAAGTCCGCCTCGTTGCCTTCCCTCAACAGATTTTTGGACGATAGTTGTCCTTTATTACTCGGCCAGTTTGTGAATTGCTGTGTCCCTGAGCTCCATTTTTCAACTCGCTTTTGGTGAGCTGACCGCAAGTCCAAAATTTTGGTTCAGGACCTATACTGGTTCCCGGTGGGTGGCTGAGAATTTGGTTAATTCTTCTTCCTGCCGGGAAATTACAGTGATATGTGCCCGTCCAAATGCCTAACAGCTACTCTCTCATTGGTTCTCCCTCTTCCCTTTCATCCTCTGCCAAATTGGCAACCTGTGCGAACCAAGAGGTTAAAGGGGCTGTCTCTCCAAGTTGGGAGGTTGATAGTAAAGCAGACGGAAAGTCAAACCGGAGCACCAGGAGAGGGACTATGCGTTGAGTTTTAGAAACCTTTCGTATTCACAGTGTGTCCATTCTCTAGGTTTCCCGCACATGTTATAGCTGTAGTAATATTCCCTTCAACCTGGAGAGTTTGGACCCATGGAATGGGTGCCATGCATTATTGCTTTAAAGGGTCTGCATTTGCTCACCCAATCTCACCAATCGTCTCAGTCCCAAGTGTCCCTCCTTATGCCACATCCAGCTGTCGTTGTAGATAGGGTCATTCCAGCTTTCATCAGAGACCCAGAAGGAATTGGAAAGAATTTCCCAGTTTTTTTGTTTTGTTTTTGAAATTCCTTTTTATAGTGGGTTTGAGCTGATTCTCGCTGCCATGTTTATGCCAGTCTAGACACACTTGATTCCCTTACGGAGACATATCAATACATAGGTTTTAAGATTCTTACTAGTCAGATATTTTCCTCTGCGGGAAATATGGGGTTTTGAGTCCCTTTCGCTGAGGACGGTGTAGGTCTTGTCTATTCCATAGTTGGTTTTTGGAACGGTACCTGTGCTTATATCAAACTCTGGTTTTATGCATCACCCCACCTCTCCTTCCCCCTTAAGCAGGTATAAGAGTGTTTTCTAAATGTGAGACACTGTTCTCTTTCCTAACTCAGTTCAAGTGTAGCCATGTTTACAGGATCTTCATAAGTGATATCTTATGATAAGTTTCTTTTTCTGTGTGACTTATTTCACTTAGAATCATCGTACCTGAATCCACCCATTTTGCTGCTACTGGTCTTATGACATTGATTTCCTGGCTGAGGGATATTCCATCGTACGTAAGTACCACAATTTTTTGAACCATGTTTATATTTTCTGGGATACTTAAGGTGTATCCAAGTTGAGGTCCTTGTATGCAGTGCAGCCCTAAATTTTGGGGTGGCTCTGTCTTATTGATTTTCAGTTTTCCCAAGGTATATTCCCTAGACTGGTAGTGCCCTTGGCTCTGTAGCTCTGTTCTTTACTTGTTTTAGGGAACAGAATGCACTCCTCCAGAGAGGCAGTTGGCAATTTACATCCCGCCCATCAGCATAACAAGGCTCCCTGTTCTCCAGGGCCTGTCTTGCCTTTCTTGTTCTTACACATTTTGTGGATGTCCCTTTTGACCGGTGGGAAGTGATACTTCTTTGTAGTGCAGATTTGCATTGCCCGCTTGCCTGCTTGGCCAAAAAGGGCGTATGCGTTTTCTCCTGAATATATTCAGGAGAAAACGCATACGCCCTTTTTGGCCAAGTGCATCATTGTCGAAGTTGTGCCCCTCTTCCTGTGCTTTAAAGGCGATTCCAACGTACTTCTTGAAATCTGTTTCCTGCTATTCTGCCTCGCTTTCAAGTCCGCCTCGTTGCCTTCCCTCAACAGATTTTTGGACGATAGTTGTCCTTTATTACTCGGCCAGTTTGTGAATTGCTGTGCCTCTGAGCTCCATTTTTCAACTCGCTTTTGGTGAGCTGACCGCAAGTCCAAAATTTTGGTTCAGGACCTATACTGGTTCCCGGTGGGTGGCTGAGAATTTGGTTAATTCTTCTTCCTGCCGGGAAATTACAGTGATATGTGCCCGTCCAAATGCCTAACAGCTACTCTCTCATTGGTTCTCCCTTTTCCCTTTCATCCTCTGCCAAATTGGCAACCTGTGCGAACCAAGAGGTTAAAGGGGCTGTCTCTCCATGTTGGGAGGTTGATACTAAAGCAGACGGAAAGTCAAACCGGAGCACCAGGGGAGGGACTATGCGTTGAGTTTTAGAAACCTTTCGTATTCACAGTGTGTCCGTTCTCTAGGTTTCCCGCTCATGTTATAGCTGTAGTAATATTACCTTCAACCTGGAGAGTTCGGACCCATGGAATGGGTGCCATGCATTATTGCTTTAAAGGGTCTGCATTTGCTCACCCAATCTCACCAATCGTCTCAGTCCCAAGTGTCCCTCCTTATGCCACATCCAGCTGTCGTTGTAGATAGGGTCATTCCAGCCTTCATCAGAGACCCTGAAGGAATTGTAAAGAATTTCCCAGTTTTTTTGTTTTGTTTTTGAAATTCCTTTTTATAGTGGGTTTGAGCTGATTCTCGCTGCCATGTTTATGCCAGTCTAGACACACTTGATTCCCTTATGGAGACATATCAATACATAGGTTTTAAGATTCTTACTAGTCAGATATTTTCCTCTGCGGGAAATATGGGGTTTTGAGTCCCTTTCGCTGAGGACGGTGTAGGTCTTGTCTATTCCATAGTTGGTTTTTGGAACGGTACCTGTGCTTATATCAAACTCTGGTTTTATGCATCACCCCACCTCTCCTTCCCCCTTAAGCAGGTATAAGAGTGTTTTCTAAATGTGAGACACTGTCCTCTTTCCTAACTCAGTTCAAGTGTAGCCATGTTTACAGGATCTTCATAAGTGATATCTTATGATATGTTTCTTTTTCTGTGTGACTTATTTCACTTAGAATCATCGTACCTGAATCCACCCATTTTGCTGCTACTGGTCTTATGACATTGATTTCATGGCTGAGGGATATTCCATCGTACGTAAGTACCACAATTTTTTGAACCATGTTTATATTTTCTGGGATACTTAAGGTGTATCCAAGTTGAGGTCCTTGTATGCAGTGCAGCCCTAAATTTTGGGGTGGCTCTGTCTTATTGATTTTCAGTTTTCCCAAGGTATATTCCCTAGACTGGTAGTGCCCTCGGCTCTGTAGCTCTGTTCTTTACTTGTTTTAGGGAACAGAATGCACTCCTCCAGAGAGGCAGTTGGCAATTTACATCCCGCCCATCAGCATAACAAGGCTCCCTGTTCTCCAGGGCCTGTCTTGCCTTTCTTGTTCTTACACATTTTGTGGATGTCCCTTTTGACCGGTGGGAAGTGATACTTCTTTGTAGTGCAGATTTGCATTGCCCGCTTGCTTGCTTGGCCAAAAAGGGCGTATGCGTTTTCTCCTGAATATATTCAGGAGAAAACGCATACGCCCTTTTTGGCCAAGTGCATCATTGTCGAAGTTGTGCCCCTCTTCCTGTGCTTTAAAGGCGATTCCAACGTACTTCTTGAAATCTGTTTCCTGCTATTCTGCCTCGCTTTCAAGTCCGCCTCGTTGCCTTCCCTCAACAGATTTTTGGACGATAGTTGTCCTTTATTACTCGGCCAGTTTGTGAATTGCTGTGCCTCTGAGCTCCATTTTTCAACTCGCTTTTGGTGAGCTGACCGCAAGTCCAAAATTTTGGTTCAGGACCTATACTGGTTCCCGGTGGGTGGCTGAGAATTTGGTTAATTCTTCTTCCTGCCGGGAAATTACAGTGATATGTGCCCGTCCAAATGCCTAACAGCTACTCTCTCATTGGTCCTCACTTTTCCCTTTCATCCTCTGCCAAATTGGCAACCTGTGCGAACCAAGAGGTTAAAGGGGCTGTCTCTCCATGTTGGGAGGTTGATACTAAAGCAGACGGAAAGTCAAACCGGAGCACCAGGGGAGGGACTATGCGTTGAGTTTTAGAAACCTTTCGTATTCACAGTGTGTCCGTTCTCTAGGTTTCCCGCTCATGTTATAGCTGTAGTAATATTCCCTTCAACCTGGAGAGTTCGGACCCATGGAATGGGTGCCATGCATTATTGCTTTTTTTTTTTTTTTTTTTTTTTTTTTTTTTTTTTTTTTGCATTACGTGGGCTTCTCACTGCTGTGGCCTCTCCCGTTGCGGAGCACAGGCTCTGGACATGCAGGCCCAGCAGCCATGGCTCACGGGCCTAGCCGCTCTGCGGCATGTGGGATCTTCCCAGACCGGGGCACGAACCCGTGTCCCCTGCATCGGCAGGCGGACTCCCAACCACTGCGCCACCAGGGAAGCCCCGCATTATTGCTTTAAAGGGTCTGCATTTGCTCACCCAATCTCACCAATCGTCTCAGTCCCAAGTGTCCCTCCTTATGCCACATCCAGCTGTCGTTGTAGATAGGGTCATTCCAGCCTTCATCAGAGACCCTGAAGGAATTGTAAAGAATTTCCCAGTTTTTTTGTTTTGTTTTTGAAATTCCTTTTTATAGTGGGTTTGAGCTGATTCTCGCTGCCATGTTTATGCCAGTCTAGACACACATGATTCCCTTATGGAGACATATCAATACATAGGTTTTAAGATTCTTACTAGTCAGATATTTTCCTCTGCGGGAAATATGGGGTTTTGAGTCCCTTTCGCTGAGGACGGTGTAGGTCTTGTCTATTCCATAGTTGGTTTTTGGAACGGTACCTGTGCTTATATCAAACTCTGGTTTTATGCATCACCCCACCTCTCCTTCCCCCTTAAGCAGGTATAAGAGTGTTTTCTAAATGTGAGACACTGTTCTCTTTCCTAACTCAGTTCAAGTGTAGCCATGTTTACAAGATCTTCATAAGTGATATCTTATGATAAGTTTCTTTTTCTCTGTGACTTATTTCACTTAGAATCATCGTACCTGAATCCACCCATTTTACTGCTACTGGTCTTAAGACATTGATTTCATGGCTGAGGGATATTCCATCGTACGTAAGTACCACAATTTTTTGAACCATTTTTATATTTCCTGGGATATTTAAGGTGTACCCAAGTTGAGGTCCTTGTAAGCAGTGCAGCACTAAATTTTGGGGTGGCTGTGTCTTTTTGATATTCAGTTTTCCAAAGGTATATTCCCTAGACTGGAAGTGCCCTTGGCTCTGTAGCTCTGTTGTTTACTTGTTTTAGGGAACACAATGCACTCCTCCAGAGAGGCAGTTGGCAATTTACATCCCGCCCATCAGCATAACAAGGCTCCCTGTTCTCCAGGGCCTGTCTTGCCTTTCTGGTTTTTACACATTTTGTGGATGTCCCTTTTGACCGGTGGGAAGTGATACTTCTTTGTAATGCAGATTTGCATTGCCCGATTGCTTGCTTGGCCAAAAAGGGCGTATGCATTTTCTCCTGAATATATTCAGGAGAAAACGCATACGCCCTTTTTGGCCAAGTGCATCATTGTCGAAGTTGTGCCCCTCTTCCTGTGCTTTAAAGGCGATTCCAACGTACCTCTTGAAATCTGATTCCTGCTATTCTGCCTCGCTTTCAGTCCGCCTCGTTGCCTTCCCTCAACAGATTTTTGGACGATAGTTGTCCTTTATTACTCGGCCAGTTTGTGAATTGCTGTGCCCCTGAGCTCCATTTTTCAACTCGTTTTAGGTGAGCTGACCGCAAGTCCAAAATTTTGGTTCAGGACCTATACTGGTTCCCGGTGGGGGGCTGAGACTTTGGTTAATTCTTCTTCCTGCTGGGAAATTACAGTGATATGTGCCCGTCCAAATGCCTAACAGCTACTCTCTCATTGGTTCTCCCTCTTCCCTTTCATCCTCTGCCAAATTGGCAACCTGTGCGAACCAGGAGGTTAAAGGGGCTGTCTCTCCAAGTTGGGAGGTTGATAGTAAAGCAGATGGAAAGTCAAACCGGAGCACCAGGAGAGGGACTATTCGTTGAGTTTTAGAAACCTTTCGTATTCACAGTGTGTCCGTTCTCTAGGTTTCCCGTACATGTTATAACTGTAGTAATATTCCCTTCAACCTGGAGAGTTGGGACCCATGGAATGTGTGCCATGCATTATTGCTTTAAATGGTCTGCATTTGTTCACCCAATCTCACCAATCCTCTCAGTCCAAAGTGTCTAGCCTTATGCCACATCCAGCTGTCGTTGTAGATAGGGTCATTCCAGGTTTCATCAGAGACCCTGAAGGAATTGTAAAGAATTTCCCAGTTTTTTTGTTTTGTTTTTGAAATTCCTTTTTATAGTGGGTTTGAGCTGATTCTCGCTGCCATATTTATCCCAGTCTAGACACACTTGATTCCCTTACGGAGACATATCAATACATAGGTTTTAAGATTCTTACTAGTCAGATATATTCCTCTGCGGGAAATATGGGGTTTTGAGTCCCTTTCACTGAGGAAGGTGTAGGTCTTGTCTATTCCATAGTTGGTTTTTGGAACGGTACCTGTGCTTATATCAAACTCTGGTTTTATGCATCACCCCACCTCTCCTTCCCCCTTAAGCAGGCATAAGAGTGTGTTCTAAATGTGAGACTCTGTTCTCTTTCCTAACTCAGTTCAAGTGTAGCCATGTTTACAGGATCTTCATAAGTGATATCTTATGATAAGTTTCTTTTTCTGTGTGACTTATTTCACTTAGAATCATCGTACCTGAATCCACCCATTTTGCTGCTACTGGTCTTATGACATTGATTTCATGGCTGAGGGATATTCCATCGTACGTAAGTACCACAATTTTTTGAAACATTTTTATATTTCCTGGGATATTTAAGGTGTACCCAAGTTGAGGTCCTTGTAAGCAGTGCAGCCCTAAATTTTGGGGTGGCTGTGTCTTTTTGATATTCAGTTTTCCAAAGGTATATTCCCTAGACTGGAAGTGCCCTTGGCTCTGTAGCTCTGTTGTTTACTTGTTTTAGGGAACACAATGCACTCCTCTAGAAAGGCAGTTGGCAATTTACATCCCACCCATCAGCATAACAAGGCTCCCTGTTCTCCAGGGCCTGTCTTGCCTTTCTGGTTTTTACACATTTTGTGGATGTCCCTTTTGACCGGTGGGAAGTGATACTTCTTTGTACTGCAGATTTGCATTGCCCGCTTGCTTGCTTGGCCAAAAAGGGCGTATGCGTTTTCTCCTGAATATATTCAGGAGAAAACGCATACGCCCTTTTTGGCCAAGTGCATCATTGTCGAAGTTGTGCCCCTCTTCCTGTGCTTTAAAGGCGATTCCAACGTACCTCTTGAAATCTGTCTCCTGCTATACTGCCTCGCTTTCAATTCCGCCTCGTTGCCTTCCCTCAACAGATTTTTGGACGATAGTTGTCCTTTATTACTCGGCCAGTTTGTGAATTGCTGTGAGCCTGAGCTCCATTTTTCAACTCGTTTTTGGTGAGCTGACCGCAAGTCCAAAATTTTGGTTCAGGATCTATACTGATTCCCGGTGGGTGGCTGAGTCTTTGGTTAATTCTTCTTCCTGCCGGGAAATTACAGTGATATGTGCCCGTCCAAATGCCTAACAGCTACTCTCTCATTGGTTCTCCCTCTTCCCTTTCATCCTCTGCCAAATTGGCAACCTGTGCGAACCAGGAGGTTAAAGGGGCTGTCTCTCCAAGTTGGGAGGTTGATAATAAAGCAGATGGAAAGTCAAACCGGAGCAACAGGAGAGGGACTATTCGTTGAGTTTTAGAAACCTTTCGTATTCACAGTGTGTCCGTTCTCTAGGATTCCCGTACATGTTATATCTGTAGTAATATTCCCTTCAACCTGGAGAGTTGGTACCCATGGAATGTGTGCCGTGCATTATTGCTTTAAAGGGTCTGCATTTGCTCACCCAATCTCACCAATCCTCTCAGTCCCAAGTGTCCAGCCTTATGCCACATCCAGCTGTCATTGTAGATAGGGTCATTTCAGGTTTCATCAGAGACCCTGAAGGAATTGTAAAGAATTTCCTAGTTTTTTTGTTTTATTTTTGAAATTCCTTTTTATAGTGGGTTTGAGCTGATTCTCGCTGCCATATTTATGCCATTCTAGACACACTTGATTCCCTTACGGAGACATATCAATACATAAGTTTTAAGATTCTTACTACTCAGATATATTCCTCTGCGGGAAATATGGGGTTTTGAGTCACTTTCACTGAGGAAGGTGTAGGTCTTGTCTATTCCATAGTTGGTTTTTGGAACGGTACCTGTGCTTATATCAAACTCTGGTTTTATGCATCACCCCACCTCTCCTTCCCCCTTAAGCAGGCATAAGAGTGTTTTCTAAATGTGAGACACTCTTCTCTTTCCTAACTCAGTTCAAGTGTAGCCATGTTTACAGGATCTTCATAAGTGATAACTTATGATAAGTTTCTTTTTCTCTGTGACTTATTTCACTTAGAATCATCGTACCTGAATCCACCCATTTTGCTGCTACTGGTCTTATGACATTGATTTCATGGCTGAGGGATATTCCATCGTACGTAAGTACCACAATTTTTTGAAACATTTTTATATTTCCTGGGATATTTAAGGTGTACCCAAGTTGAGGTCCTTGTAAGCAGTGCAGCCCTAAATTTTGGGGTGGCTCTGTCTTATTGATTTTCAGTTTTTCCCAGGTATATTCCCTAGACTGGAAGTGCCCTTGGCTCTGCAGCTCTGTTGTTTACTTGCTTTAGGGAACAAAATGCACTCCTCCAGAGAGGCAGTTGGCAATTTACATCCCGTCCATCAGCATAACAAGGCTCCCTGTTCTCCAGGACCAGTCTTGCCTTTCTGGTTTTTACACATTTTGTGGATGTCCCTTTTGACCGGTGGGAAGTGATACTTCTTTGTAGTGGAGATTTGCATTGCCCGCTTGCTTGCTTGGCCAAAAAGGGCGTATGCGTTTTCTCCTGAATATATTCAGGAGAAAACACATACGCCCTTTTTGGCCACGTGCATCATTGTCGAAGTTGTGCCCCTCATCCGGTGCTTTAAAGGCGATTCCAACGTACCTCTTTAAATCTGTTTCCTGCTATTCTGCCTCGCATTGAAGTCCGCATCGTTGCCTTCCCTCAACAGATTTTTCGACGATAGTTGTCCTTTATTACTCGGCCAGTTTGTGAATTGCTGTGCCCCTGAGCTCCATTTTTCAACTCGTTTTTGGTGAGCTGACCGCAGGTCCAAAATTTTGGTTCAGGATCTATGCTGGTTCCCGGTGGGGGGCTGAGACTTTGGTTAATTCTTCTTCCTGCCGGGAAATTACAGTGATATGTGCCCGTCCAAATGCCTAACAGCTACTCTCTCATTGGTTCTCCCTCTTCCCTTTCATCCTCTGCCAAATTGGCAACCTGTGCCAACCAGGAGGTTAAAGGGTCTGTCTCTCCAAGTTGGGAGGTTGATAGTAAAGCAGGTGGAAAGTCAAACCGGAGCACCAGGAGAGGGACTATTCGTTGAGTTTTAGAAACCTTTCGTAATCACAGTGTGTCCGTTCTCTAGGTTTCCCGTACATGTTATAACTGTAGTAATATTCCCTTCAACCTGGAGAGTTGGGACCCATGGAATGTGTGCCAAGCACTATTGCTTTAAATGGTCTGCATTTGTTCACCCAATCTCACCAATCCTCTCAGTCCAAAGTGTCCAGCCTTATGCCACATCCAGCTGTCGTTGTAGATAGGGTCATTCCAGGTTTCATCAGAGACCCTGAAGGAATTGTAAAGAATTTCCCAGTTTTTTTGTTTTGTTTTTGAAATTCCTTTTTATAGTGGGTTTGAGCTGATTCTCGCTGCCATGTTTATGCCAGTCTAGACAAACTTGGTTCCCTTACGGAGACATATCAATACATAGGTTTTAAGATTCTTACTAGTCAGATATATTCCTCTGCGGGAAATATGGGGTTTTGAGTCCCTTTCACTGAGGAAGGTGTAGGTCTTGTCTATTCCATAGTTGGTTTTTGGAACGGTACCTGTGCTTATATCAAACTCTGGTTTTATGCATCACCCCACCTCTCCTTCCCCCTTAAGCAGGCATAAGAGTGTTTTCTAAATGTGAGACACTGTTCTCTTTCCTAACTCAGTTCAAGTGTAGCCATGTTTACAGGATCTTCATAAGTGATAACTTATGATAAGTTTCTTTTTCTCTGTGACTTATTTCACTTAGAATCATCGTACCTGAATCCACCCATTTTGCTGCTACTGGTCTTATGACATTGATTTCATGGCTGAGGGATATTCCATCGTACGTAAGTACCACAATTTTTGAAACATTTTTATATTTCCTGGGATATTTAAGGTGTACCCAAGTTGAGGTCCTTGTAAGCAGTGCAGCCCAAAATTTTGGGGTGGCTCTGTCTTATTGATTTTCAGTTTTTCCCAGGTATATTCCCTAGACTGGAAGTGCCCTTGGCTCTGTAGCTCTGTTGTTTACTTGTTTTAGGGAACAAAATGCACTCCTCCAGAGAGGCAGTTGGCAATTTACATCCCGTCCATCAGCATAACAAGGCTCCCTGTTCTCCAGGACCAGTCTTGCCTTTCTGGTTTTTACACATTTTGTGGATGTCCCTTTTGACCAGTGGGAAGTGATACTTCTTTGTAGTGGAGATTTGCATTGCCCGCTTGCTTGCTTGGCCAAAAAGGGTGTATGCGTTTTCTCCTGAATATATTCAGGAGAAAACACATACACCCTTTTTGGCCACGTGCATCATTGTCGAAGTTGTGCCCCTCATCCGGTGCTTTAAAGGTGATTCCAACGTACCTCTTTAAATCTGTTTCCTGCTATTCTGCCTCGCATTGAAGTCCGCCTCGTTGCCTTCCCTCAACAGATTTTTCGACGATAGTTGTCCTTTATTACTCGGCCAGTTTGTGAATTGCTGTGCCCCTGAGCTCCATTTTTCAACTCGTTTTTGGTGAGCTGACCGCAGGTCCAAAATTTTGGTTCAGGATCTATGCTGGTTCCCGGTGGGGGGCTGAGACTTTGGTTAATTCTTCTTCCTGCCGGGAAATTACAGTGATATGTGCCCGTCCAAATGCCTAACAGCTACTCTCTCATTGGTTCTCCCTCTTCCCTTTCATCCTCTGCCAAATTGGCAACCTGTGCCAACCAGGAGGTTAAAGGGTCTGTCTCTCCAAGTTGGGAGGTTGATAGTAAAGCCGGTGGAAAGTCAAACCGGAGCACCAGGAGAGGGACTAGTCGTTGAGTTTTAGAAACCTTTCGTAATCACAGTGTGTACGTTCTCTAGGTTTCCCGTACATGTTATAACTGTAGTAATATTCCCTTCAACCTAGAGAGTTGGGACCCATGGAATGTGTGCCAAGCACTATTGCTTTAAATGGTCTGCATTTGTTCACCCAATCTCACCAATCCTCTCAGTCCAAAGTGTCCAGCCTTATGCCACATCCAGCTGTCGTTGTAGATAGGGTCATTCCAGGTTTCATCAGAGACCCTGAAGGAATTGTAAAGAATTTCCCAGTTTTTTTGTTTTGTTTTTGAAATTCCTTTTTATAGTGGGTTTGAGCTGATTCTCGCTGCCATGTTTATGCCAGTCTAGACAAACTTGTTTCCCTTATGGAGACATATCAATACATAGGTTTTAAGATTCTTACTAGTCAGATATATTCCTCTGCGGGAAATATGGGGTTTTGAGTCCCTTTCACTGAGGAAGGTGTAGGTCTTGTCTATTCCATAGTTGGTTTTTGGAACGGTACCTGTGCTTATATCAAACTCTGGTTTTATGCATCACCCCACCTCTCCTTCCCCCTTAAGCAGGCATAAGAGTGTTTTCTAAATGTGAGACACTGTTCTCTTTCCTAACTCAGTTCAAGTGTAACCATGTTTACAGGATCTTCATAAGTGATATCTTATGATAAGTTACTTTTTCTCTGTGACTTATTTCACTTAGAATCATCGTACCTGAATCCACCCATTTTGCTGCTACTGGTCTTATGACATTGATTTCATGGCTGAGGGATATTCCATCGTATGTAAGTACCACAATTTTTTGAACCATTTTTATATTTCCTGGGATATTTAAGGTGTACCCAAGTTGAGGTCCTTGTAAGCAGTGCAGCCCTAAATTTTGGGGTGGCTGTGTCTTTTTGATTTTCAGTTTTCCCAAGGTATATTCCCTAGACTGGAAGTGCCCTTGGCTCTGTAGCTCTGTTGTTTACTTGTTTTAGGGAACACAATGCACTCCTCCAGAGAGGCAGTTGGCAATTTACATCCCGCCCATCAGCATAACAAGGCTCCCTGTTCTCCAGGGCCTGTCTTGCTTTTCTGGTTTTTACACATTTTGTGGATGTCCCTTTTGACCGGTGGGAAGTGATACTTCTTTGTAGTGGAGATTTGCATTGCCCGCTTGCTTGCTTGGCCAAAAAGGGCGTATGCGTTTTCTCCTGAATATATTCAGGAGAAAACGCATACGCCCTTTTTGGCCAAGTGCATCATTGTCGAAGTTGTGCCCCTCTTCCTGTGCTTTAAAGGCGATTCCAACGTACCTCTTGAAATCTGTTTCCTGCTATTCTGCCTCGCTTTCAAGTCCGCCTCGTTCCCTTCCCTCAACAGATTTTTGGACGATAGTTGTCCTTTATTACTCGGCCAGTTTGTGAATTGCTGTGCCCCTGAGCTCCATTTTTCAACGCGTTTTTTGTGAGCTGACCGCAAGTCCAAAATTTTGGTTCAGGACCTATACTGGTTCCCGGTGGGTGGCTGAGACTTTGGTTAATTCTTCTTCCTGCCGGGAAATTACAGTGATATGTGCCCGTCCAAATGCCTAACAGCTACTCTCTCATTGGTTCTCCCTCTTCCCTTTCATCCTCTGCCAAATTGGCAACCTGTGCGAACCAGGAGGTTAAAGGGGCTGTCTCTCCAAGTTGGAGGTTGATAGTAAAGCAGACGGAAAGTCAAACCGGAGCACCAGGAGAGGGACTATTCGTTGAGTTTTAGAAACCTTTCGTATTCACAGTGTGTCCGTTCTCTAGGTTTCCCGTACATGTTATAACTGTAGTAATATTCCATTCAACCTGGAGAGTTGGGACCCATGGAATGGGTGCCATGCATTATTGCTTTAAATGGTCTGCATTTGTTCACCCAATCTCACCAATCCTCTCAGTCCCAGGTGTCCAGCCTTATGCCACATCCAGCTGTCTTTGTAGATAGGGTCATTCCAGGTTTCATCAGAGACCCTGAAGGAAATGTAAAGAATTTCCCAGTTTTTTGGTTTTGTTTTTGAAATTCCTTTTTATAGTGGGTTTGAGCTGATTCTCGCTGCCATGTTTATGCCAGTCTAGACACACTTGATTCCCTTACGGAGACATATCAATACATAGGTTTTAAGATTCTTACTAGTCAGATATATTCCTCTGTTGGAAATATGGGGTTTTGAGTCCCTTTCACTGAGGAAGGTGTAGGTCTTGTCTATTCCTTAGTTGGTTTTTGGAACGGTACCTGTGCTTATATCAAACTCTGGTTTTATGCATCACCCCACCTCTCCTTCCCCCTTAAGCAGGCATAAGCGTGTTTTCTAAATGTGAGACACTCTTCTCTTTCCTAACTCAGTTCAAGTGTAGCCATGTTTACAGGATCTTCATAAGTGATATCTTATGATAAGTTTCTTTTTCTGTGTGACTTATTTCACTTAGAATCATCGTACCTGAATCCACCCATTTTGCTGCTACTGGTCTTATGACATTGATTTCATGGCTGAGGGATATTCCATCGTACGTAAGTACCACAATTTTTTGAACCATTTTTATATTTCCTGGGATATTTAAGGTGTACCCAGGTTGAGGTCCTTGTAAGCAGTGCAGCCCTAAATTTTGGGGTGGCTGTGTCTTTTTGATTTTCAGTTTTCCCAAGGTATATTCCCTAGACTGGAAGTGTCCTTGGCACTGTAGCTCTGTTCTTTACTTGTTTTAGGGAACACAATGTACTCCTCCAGAGAGGCAGTTGATAATTTACATCCCGCCCATCAGCATAACAAGGCTCCCTGTTCTCCAGGGCCTGTCTTGCCTTTCTGGTTTTTACACATTTTGTGGATGTCCCTTTTGACCGGTGGGAAGTGATACTTCTTTGTAGTGGAGATTTGCATTGCCCGCTTGCTTGCTTGGCCAAAAAGGGCGTATGCGTTTTCTCCTGAATATATTCAGGAGAAAACACATACGCCCTTTTTGGCCACGTGCATCATTGTCGAAGTTGTGCCCCTCATCCGGTGCTTTAAAGGCGATTCCAACGTACCTCTTTAAATCTGTTTCCTGCTATTCTGCCTCGCATTGAAGTCCGCATCGTTGCCTTCCCTCAACAGATTTTTCGACGATAGTTGTCCTTTATTACTCGGCCAGTTTGTGAATTGCTGTGCCCCTGAGCTCCATTTTTCAACTCGTTTTTGGTGAGCTGACCGCAGGTCCAAAATTTTGGTTCAGGATCTATGCTGGTTCCCGGTGGGGGGCTGAGACTTTGGTTAATTCTTCTTCCTGCCGGGAAATTACAGTGATATGTGCCCGTCCAAATGCCTAACAGCTACTCTCTCATTGGTTCTCCCTCTTCCCTTTCATCCTCTGCCAAATTGGCAACCTGTGCCAACCAGGAGGTTAAAGGGTCTGTCTCTCCAAGTTGGGAGGTTGATAGTAAAGCAGGTGGAAAGTCAAACCGGAGCACCAGGAGAGGGACTATTCGTTGAGTTTTAGAAACCTTTCGTAATCACAGTGTGTCCGTTCTCTAGGTTTCCCGTACATGTTATAACTGTAGTAATATTCCCTTCAACCTGGAGAGTTGGGACCCATGGAATGTGTGCCAAGCACTATTGCTTTAAATGGTCTGCATTTGTTCACCCAATCTCACCAATCCTCTCAGTCCAAAGTGTCCAGCCTTATGCCACATCCAGCTGTCGTTGTAGATAGGGTCATTCCAGGTTTCATCAGAGACCCTGAAGGAATTGTAAAGAATTTCCCAGTTTTTTTGTTTTGTTTTTGAAATTCCTTTTTATAGTGGGTTTGAGCTGATTCTCGCTGCCATGTTTATGCCAGTCTAGACAAACTTGGTTCCCTTACGGAGACATATCAATACATAGGTTTTAAGATTCTTACTAGTCAGATATATTCCTCTGCGGGAAATATGGGGTTTTGAGTCCCTTTCACTGAGGAAGGTGTAGGTCTTGTCTATTCCATAGTTGGTTTTTGGAACGGTACCTGTGCTTATATCAAACTCTGGTTTTATGCATCACCCCACCTCTCCTTCCCCCTTAAGCAGGCATAAGAGTGTTTTCTAAATGTGAGACACTGTTCTCTTTCCTAACTCAGTTCAAGTGTAGCCATGTTTACAGGATCTTCATAAGTGATAACTTATGATAAGTTTCTTTTTCTCTGTGACTTATTTCACTTAGAATCATCGTACCTGAATCCACCCATTTTGCTGCTACTGGTCTTATGACATTGATTTCATGGCTGAGGGATATTCCATCGTACGTAAGTACCACAATTTTTGAAACATTTTTATATTTCCTGGGATATTTAAGGTGTACCCAAGTTGAGGTCCTTGTAAGCAGTGCAGCCCAAAATTTTGGGGTGGCTCTGTCTTATTGATTTTCAGTTTTTCCCAGGTATATTCCCTAGACTGGAAGTGCCCTTGGCTCTGTAGCTCTGTTGTTTACTTGTTTTAGGGAACAAAATGCACTCCTCCAGAGAGGCAGTTGGCAATTTACATCCCGTCCATCAGCATAACAAGGCTCCCTGTTCTCCAGGACCAGTCTTGCCTTTCTGGTTTTTACACATTTTGTGGATGTCCCTTTTGACCAGTGGGAAGTGATACTTCTTTGTAGTGGAGATTTGCATTGCCCGCTTGCTTGCTTGGCCAAAAAGGGTGTATGCGTTTTCTCCTGAATATATTCAGGAGAAAACACATACACCCTTTTTGGCCACGTGCATCATTGTCGAAGTTGTGCCCCTCATCCGGTGCTTTAAAGGTGATTCCAACGTACCTCTTTAAATCTGTTTCCTGCTATTCTGCCTCGCATTGAAGTCCGCCTCGTTGCCTTCCCTCAACAGATTTTTCGACGATAGTTGTCCTTTATTACTCGGCCAGTTTGTGAATTGCTGTGCCCCTGAGCTCCATTTTTCAACTCGTTTTTGGTGAGCTGACCGCAGGTCCAAAATTTTGGTTCAGGATCTATGCTGGTTCCCGGTGGGGGGCTGAGACTTTGGTTAATTCTTCTTCCTGCCGGGAAATTACAGTGATATGTGCCCGTCCAAATGCCTAACAGCTACTCTCTCATTGGTTCTCCCTCTTCCCTTTCATCCTCTGCCAAATTGGCAACCTGTGCCAACCAGGAGGTTAAAGGGTCTGTCTCTCCAAGTTGGGAGGTTGATAGTAAAGCCGGTGGAAAGTCAAACCGGAGCACCAGGAGAGGGACTAGTCGTTGAGTTTTAGAAACCTTTCGTAATCACAGTGTGTACGTTCTCTAGGTTTCCCGTACATGTTATAACTGTAGTAATATTCCCTTCAACCTAGAGAGTTGGGACCCATGGAATGTGTGCCAAGCACTATTGCTTTAAATGGTCTGCATTTGTTCACCCAATCTCACCAATCCTCTCAGTCCAAAGTGTCCAGCCTTATGCCACATCCAGCTGTCGTTGTAGATAGGGTCATTCCAGGTTTCATCAGAGACCCTGAAGGAATTGTAAAGAATTTCCCAGTTTTTTTGTTTTGTTTTTGAAATTCCTTTTTATAGTGGGTTTGAGCTGATTCTCGCTGCCATGTTTATGCCAGTCTAGACAAACTTGTTTCCCTTATGGAGACATATCAATACATAGGTTTTAAGATTCTTACTAGTCAGATATATTCCTCTGCGGGAAATATGGGGTTTTGAGTCCCTTTCACTGAGGAAGGTGTAGGTCTTGTCTATTCCATAGTTGGTTTTTGGAACGGTACCTGTGCTTATATCAAACTCTGGTTTTATGCATCACCCCACCTCTCCTTCCCCCTTAAGCAGGCATAAGAGTGTTTTCTAAATGTGAGACACTGTTCTCTTTCCTAACTCAGTTCAAGTGTAACCATGTTTACAGGATCTTCATAAGTGATATCTTATGATAAGTTACTTTTTCTCTGTGACTTATTTCACTTAGAATCATCGTACCTGAATCCACCCATTTTGCTGCTACTGGTCTTATGACATTGATTTCATGGCTGAGGGATATTCCATCGTATGTAAGTACCACAATTTTTTGAACCATTTTTATATTTCCTGGGATATTTAAGGTGTACCCAAGTTGAGGTCCTTGTAAGCAGTGCAGCCCTAAATTTTGGGGTGGCTGTGTCTTTTTGATTTTCAGTTTTCCCAAGGTATATTCCCTAGACTGGAAGTGCCCTTGGCTCTGTAGCTCTGTTGTTTACTTGTTTTAGGGAACACAATGCACTCCTCCAGAGAGGCAGTTGGCAATTTACATCCCGCCCATCAGCATAACAAGGCTCCCTGTTCTCCAGGGCCTGTCTTGCTTTTCTGGTTTTTACACATTTTGTGGATGTCCCTTTTGACCGGTGGGAAGTGATACTTCTTTGTAGTGGAGATTTGCATTGCCCGCTTGCTTGCTTGGCCAAAAAGGGCGTATGCGTTTTCTCCTGAATATATTCAGGAGAAAACGCATACGCCCTTTTTGGCCAAGTGCATCATTGTCGAAGTTGTGCCCCTCTTCCTGTGCTTTAAAGGCGATTCCAACGTACCTCTTGAAATCTGTTTCCTGCTATTCTGCCTCGCTTTCAAGTCCGCCTCGTTCCCTTCCCTCAACAGATTTTTGGACGATAGTTGTCCTTTATTACTCGGCCAGTTTGTGAATTGCTGTGCCCCTGAGCTCCATTTTTCAACGCGTTTTTTGTGAGCTGACCGCAAGTCCAAAATTTTGGTTCAGGACCTATACTGGTTCCCGGTGGGTGGCTGAGACTTTGGTTAATTCTTCTTCCTGCCGGGAAATTACAGTGATATGTGCCCGTCCAAATGCCTAACAGCTACTCTCTCATTGGTTCTCCCTCTTCCCTTTCATCCTCTGCCAAATTGGCAACCTGTGCGAACCAGGAGGTTAAAGGGGCTGTCTCTCCAAGTTGGAGGTTGATAGTAAAGCAGACGGAAAGTCAAACCGGAGCACCAGGAGAGGGACTATTCGTTGAGTTTTAGAAACCTTTCGTATTCACAGTGTGTCCGTTCTCTAGGTTTCCCGTACATGTTATAACTGTAGTAATATTCCATTCAACCTGGAGAGTTGGGACCCATGGAATGGGTGCCATGCATTATTGCTTTAAATGGTCTGCATTTGTTCACCCAATCTCACCAATCCTCTCAGTCCCAGGTGTCCAGCCTTATGCCACATCCAGCTGTCTTTGTAGATAGGGTCATTCCAGGTTTCATCAGAGACCCTGAAGGAAATGTAAAGAATTTCCCAGTTTTTTGGTTTTGTTTTTGAAATTCCTTTTTATAGTGGGTTTGAGCTGATTCTCGCTGCCATGTTTATGCCAGTCTAGACACACTTGATTCCCTTACGGAGACATATCAATACATAGGTTTTAAGATTCTTACTAGTCAGATATATTCCTCTGTTGGAAATATGGGGTTTTGAGTCCCTTTCACTGAGGAAGGTGTAGGTCTTGTCTATTCCTTAGTTGGTTTTTGGAACGGTACCTGTGCTTATATCAAACTCTGGTTTTATGCATCACCCCACCTCTCCTTCCCCCTTAAGCAGGCATAAGCGTGTTTTCTAAATGTGAGACACTCTTCTCTTTCCTAACTCAGTTCAAGTGTAGCCATGTTTACAGGATCTTCATAAGTGATATCTTATGATAAGTTTCTTTTTCTGTGTGACTTATTTCACTTAGAATCATCGTACCTGAATCCACCCATTTTGCTGCTACTGGTCTTATGACATTGATTTCATGGCTGAGGGATATTCCATCGTACGTAAGTACCACAATTTTTTGAACCATTTTTATATTTCCTGGGATATTTAAGGTGTACCCAGGTTGAGGTCCTTGTAAGCAGTGCAGCCCTAAATTTTGGGGTGGCTGTGTCTTTTTGATTTTCAGTTTTCCCAAGGTATATTCCCTAGACTGGAAGTGTCCTTGGCACTGTAGCTCTGTTCTTTACTTGTTTTAGGGAACACAATGTACTCCTCCAGAGAGGCAGTTGATAATTTACATCCCGCCCATCAGCATAACAAGGCTCCCTGTTCTCCAGGGCCTGTCTTGCCTTTCTGGTTTTTACACATTTTGTGGATGTCCCTTTTGACCGGTGGGAAGTGATACTTCTTTGTAGTTCAGATTTGCATTGCCCTATTGCTTGCTTGGCTAAAAAGTGTGTATGCGTTTTCTCCTGAATATATGCAGGAGAAAACGCATACGCCCTTTTTGGCCAAGTGCATCATTGTCGAAGTTGTGCCCCTCTTCCTGTGCTTTAAAGGCGATTCCAACGTACCTCTTGAAATCTGTTTCCTGCTATTCTGCCTCGCTTTCAAGTCCGCCTCGTTCCCTTCCCTCAACAGATTTTTGGACGATAGTTGTCCTTTATTACTCGGCCAGTTTGTGAATTGCTGTGCCCCTGAACTCCATTTTTCAACTCGTTTTAGGTGAGCTGACCGCAGGTCCAAAATTTTGGTTCAGGACCTATACTGGTTCCCGGTGGGTGGCTGAGACTTTGGTTAATTCTTCTTCCTGCCGGGAAATTACAGTGATATGTGCCCGTCCAAATGCCTAACAGCTACTCTCTCATTGGTTCTCCCTCTTCCCTTTCATCCTCTGCCAAATTGTCAACCTGTGAGAACCAGGAGGTTAAAGGGGCTGTCTCTCCAAGTTGGGAGGTTGATAGTAAAGCAGATGGAAAGTCAAACTGGAGCACCAGGAGAGGGACTATTCGTTGAGTTTTAGAAACCTTTCGTATTTACAGTGTGTCCGTTCTCTAGGTTTCCCATACATGTTATAACTGTAGTAATATTCCATTCAACCTGGAGAGTTGGGACCCATGGAATGTGTGCCATGCATTATTGCTTTAAATGGTCTGCATTTGTTCACCCAATCTCACCAATCCTCTCAGTCCCAAGTGTCCAGCCTTATGCCACATCCAGCTGTCGTTGTAGATAGGGTCATTCCAGGTTTCATCAGAGACCCTGAAGGAATTGTAAAGAATTTCCCAGTTTTTTGGTTTTGTTTTTGAAATTCCTTTTTATAGTGGGTTTGAGCTGATTCTCGCTGCCATGTTTATGCCAGTCTAGACACACTTGATTCCCTTACGGAGACATATCAATACATAGGTTTTAAGATTCTTACTAGTCAGATATATTCCTCTGCGTGAAATATGGGGTTTTGAGTCCCTTTCACTGAGGAAGGTGTAGGTCTTGTCTATTCCATAGTTGGTTTTTGGAACGGTACCTGTGCTTATATCAAACTCTGGTTTTATGCATCACCCCACCTCTCCTTCCCCCTTAAGCAGGCATAAGAGTGTTTTCTAAATGTGAGACACTGTTCTCTTTCCTAACTCAGTTCAAGTGTAGCCATGTTTACAGGATCTTCATAAGTGATATCTTATGATAAGTTTCTTTTTCTGTGTGACTTATTTCACTTAGAATCATCGTACCTGAATCCACCCATTTTGCTGCTACTGGTCTTATGACATTGATTTCATGGGTGAGGGATATTCCATCGTACGTAAGTACCACAATTTTTTGAACCATTTTTATATTTCCTGGGATATTTAAGGTGTACCCAAGTTGAGGTCCTTGTAAGCAGTGCAGCCCTAAATTTTGGGGTGGCTGTGTCTTTTTGATTTTCAGTTTTCCCAAGGTATATTCCCTAGACTGGAAGTGCCCTTGGCTCTGTAGCTCTGTTCTTTACTTGTTTTAGGGAACACAATGTACTCCTCCAGAGAGGCAGTTAAAATTTACATCCCGCCCATCAGCGTAACAAGGCTCCCTGTTCTCCAGGGCCTGTCTTGCCTTTCTGGTTTTTACACATTTTGTGGATGTCCCTTTTGACCGGTGGGAAGTGATACTTCTTTGTAGTGCAGATTTGCATTGCCCTATTGCTTGCTTGGCCAAAAAGGGCATATGCGTTTTCTCTTGAATATATGCAGGAGAAAACGCATACGCCCTTTATGGCCACGTGCATCATTGTCGAAGTTGTGCCCCTCTTCCTGTGCTTTAAAGGCGATTCCAACGTACCTCTTGAAATCTGTTTCCTGCTATTCTGCCTCGCTTCCAAGTCCGCCTCGTTGCCTTCCCTCAACAGATTTTTGGACGATAGTTGTCCTTTATTACTCGGCCAGTTTGTGAATTGCTGTGCCCCTGAGCTCCATTTTTCCACTCGTTTTTGGTGAGCTGACCGCAGGTCCAAAATTTTGGTTCAGGACCTATACTGGTTCCCGGTAGGTGGCTGAGACTTTGGTTAATTCTTCTTCCTGCCGGGAAATTACAGTGACATGTGCCCGTCGAAATGCCTATCAGGTACTCTCTCATTGGTTCTCCCTCTTCCCTTTCATCCTCTGCCAAATTGGCAACCTGTGCGAACCAGTAGGTTAAAGGGTCTCTCTCTCCAAGTTGGGAGTTTGATAGTAAAGCAGATGGAAAGTCAAACCGGAGCACCAGGAGAGGGACTATTCGTTGAGTTTTAGAAACCTTTCGTATTCACAGTGTGTCCGTTCTCTAGGTTTCCCGTACATGTTATAACTGTAGTAATATTCCCTTCAACCTGGAGAGTTGGGACCCATGGAATGGGTGCCATGCATTATTGCTTTAAAGGGTCTGCATTTGTTCACCCAATCTCACCAATCTTCTCAGTCCCAAGTGTCCAGCCTTACGCCACATCCAGCTGTCCTTGTAGATAGGGTCATTCCAGGTTTCATCAGAGACCCTGAATGAATTGTAAAGAATTTCCCAGTTTTTTTGTTTTGTTTTTGAAATTCCTTTTTATAGTGGGTTTGAGCTGATTCTCGCTGCCATGTTTATGCCAGTCTAGACACACTTGATTCCCTTACGGAGACATATCAATACATAGGATTTAAGATACTTACTAGTCAGATATATTCCTCTGCGGGAAATATGGGGTTTTGAGTCCCTTTCACTGAGGAAGGTGTAGGTCTTGTCTATTCCATAGTTGGTTTTTGGAATGGTACCTGTGCTTATATCAAACTCTGTTTTTGTGCATCACCCCACCTCTCCTTCCCCCTTAAGCAGGCATAAGAGTTCTTTCTAAATGTGAGACACTGATCTCTTTCCTAACTCAGTTCAAGTGCAGCCATATTTACAGGATCTTCATAAGTGATATTTTATGATAAGTTTCTTTTTCTCTGTGACTTATTTCACTTAGAATCACCGTACCTGAATCCACCCATTTTACTGCTACTGGTCTTATGACATTGATTTCATGGCTGAGGGATATTCCATCGTACGTAAGTACCACAATTTTTTGAAGCATTTTTATATTTCCTTGGATATTTAAGGTGTACCCAAGTTGAGGTCCTTATAAGCAGTGCAGCACTAAATTTTGGAGTGGCACTGTCTTATTGATTTTCAGTTTTCCCAAGCTATATTCCCTAGACTGGAAGTGCCCTTGGCTCTGTAGCTCTGTTCTTTACTTGTTTTAGGGAACACAGTATACTCCTCCAGAGAGGCAGTTGGTAATTTACATCCCGCCCATCAGCATAACAAGGCTCCCTGTTCTCCAGGGCCTGTCTTACCTTTCTGGTTTTTACACATTTTGTGGATGTCCCTTTTGACTGGTGGGAAGTGATACTTCTTTGTAGTGCAGATTTGCATTGCCCGCTTGCTTGTTTGGCCAAAAAGGGGGTATGCGTTTTCTCCTGAATATATTCAGGAGAAAACGCATACGCCCTTTTTGGCCAAGTGCATCATTGTCGAAGTTGTGCCCCACTTCCTGTGCTTTAAAGGCGATTCCAACGTACCTCTTGAAATCTGTTTCCTGCTATTCTGCCTCGCTTTCAAGTCTGTCTCGTTGCCTTCCCTCAACAGATTTTTGGACGATAGTTGTCCTTTATTACTGGGCCAGTTTTTGAATTGCTGTGCCCCTGAGCTCCATTTTTCAACTCGTTTTTGGTGAGCTGACCGCAAGTCCAAAATTTTGGTTCAGGACCTATACTGGTTCCCGGTAGGTGGCTGAGACTTTGGTTAATTCTACTTCCTGCTGGGAAATTACAGTGATATGTGCCCGTCCAAATGCCTATCAGGTACTCTCTCATTGGTTCTCCCTCTTCCCTTTCATCCTCTGCCAAATTGGCAACCTGTGCAAACCAGGAGGTTAAAGGGGCTGTCTCTCCAAGTTGGGAGGTTGATAGTAAAGCAAGTGTAAAGTCAAACCGGAGCACCAGGAGAGGGACTATTCGTTGTGTTTTAGAAACCTTTCGTATTCACAGTGTGTCCGTTCTCTAGGTTTCCCGTACATGTTATAACTGTAGTAATATTCCCTTCAACCTGGAGAGTTGGGACCCATGGAATGTGTGCCATGCACTATTGCTTTAAAGGGTCTGCATTTGCTCACCCAATCTCACCAATTCTCTCAGTCCCAAGTGTCCAGCCTTATGCCACATCCAGCTGTCATTGTAGATAGGGTCACTTCAGGTTTCATCAGAGACCCTGAAGGAATTGTGAAGAATTTCCCAGTTTTTTTGTTTTGTTTTTGAAATTCCTTTTTATAGTGGGTTTGAGCTGATTCTCGCTGCCATGTTTATGCCAGTCTAGACACACTTGATTCCCTTACGGAGACATATCAATACATAGGTTTTAAGATTCTTACTAGTCAGATATATTCCTCTGCGGGAAATATGGGGTTTTGAGTCCCTTTCACTGAGGAAGTTGTAGGTCTTGTCTATTCCGTAGTTGGTTTTTGGAAAGGTACCTGTGCTTATATCAAACTCTGGTTTTATGCATCACCCCACCTCTCCTTCCCCCTTAAGCAGGCATAAGAGTGTTTTCTACATGTGAAACACTGTTCTCTTTCCTAACTCAGTTCAAGTGTAGCCATGTTTACAGGATCTTCATAAGTGATATCTTATGATAAGTTTCTTTTTCTGTGTGACTTATTTCACTTAGAATCATCGTACCTGAATCCACCCATTTTGCTGCTACTGTTCTTATGACATTGATTTCATGGCTGAGGGATATTCCATCGTACGTAAGTACCACAATTTTTTGAACCATTTTTATATTTCCTGGGATATTTAAGGTGTACCCAAGTTGAGGTCCTTGTAAGCAGTGCAGCCCTAAATTTTGGGGTGGCTCTGTCTTATTGATTTTCAGTTTTCCCAAGGTATATTCCCTAGACTGGAAGTGCCCTTGGCTCTGTAGCTCTGTTCTTTACTTGTTTTAGGGAACACAATGTACTCCTCCAGAGAGGCAGTTGGCAATTTACATCCCGCCCATCAGCATAACAAGGCTCCCTGTTCTCCAGGGCCTGTCTTGCCTTTCTGGTTTTTACACATTTTGTGGATGTCCCTTTTGACAGGTGGGAAGTGATACTTCTTTGTAGTGCAGATTTGCATTGCCCGCTTGCTTGCTTGGCCAGAAAGGGCGTATGCGTTTTCTCCTGAATATATTCAGGAGAAAACGCATACGCCCTTTTTGGCCAAGTGCATCATTGTCGAAGTTGTGCCCCTCTTCCTGTGCTTTAAAAGCTATTCCAACGTACCTCTTGAAATCTGTTTCCTGCTATTCTGCCTCGCTTTCAAGTCCGCCTCGTTGCCTTCCCTCAACAGATTTTTGGACGATAGTTGTCCTTTATTAATCGGCCAGTTTGTGAATTGCTATACCCCTGAGCTCCATTTTTCAACTCGTTTTTGGTGAGCTGACCGCATGTCCAAAATTTTGCTTCAGGACCTATGCTGATTCCCGCTGGGGGGCTGAGACTTTGGTTAATTCTTCTTCCTGCCGGGAAATTAGAGTGATATGTGCCCGTTCAAATGCCTAACAGCTACTCTCTCATTGGTTCTCCCTCTTGCCTTTCATGCTCTGCCAAATTGGCAACCTGTGCGAACCAGGAGGTTAAAGGGGCTATCTCTCCAATTTGGGAGGTTGATAGTAAAGCAGGTGGAAAGTCAAACCGGAGCACCAGGAGAGGGACTATTCGTTGAGTTTTAGAAACCTTTCGTATTCACAGTGTGTCCGTTCTCTAGGTTTCCCGTTCATGTTATAACTGTAGTAATATTCGCTTAAACCTGGAGAGTTGGGACCCATGGAATGGGTTCCATGCATTAATGCTTTAAAGGTTCTGCATTTGTTCACCCAATCTCACCAATCCTCTGAGTCCCAAGTGTCCCGCCTTATGCCACATCCAGCTGTCGTTGTAGATAGGGTCATTCCAGGTTTCATCAGAGACCCTGAAGGAATTGTAAAGAATTTCCCAGTTTTTTTGTTTTGTTTTTGAAATTCCTTTTTATAGTGGGTTTGAGCTGATTCTCGCTGCCATGTTTATGCCAGTCTAGACACACTTGATTCCCTTACGGAGACATATCAATACATAGGTTTAAGATTCTTACTAGTCAGATATATTCCTCTGCGGGAAATATGGGGTTTTGAGTCCCTTTCACTGAGGAAGGTGTAGGTCTTGTCTATTCCATAGTTGGTTTTTGGAATGGTACCTGTGCTTATATCAAACTCTGGTTTTATGCATCACCCCACCTCTCCTTCCCCCTTAAGCAGGCATAAGAGTGTTTTCTAAATGTGAGACACTGTTCTCTTTCCTAACTCAGTTCAAGTGTAGCCATGTTTACAGGATCTTCATAAGTGATATCTAATGATAAGTTTCTTTTTCTCTGTGACTTATTTCACTTAGAATCATTGTACCTAAATCCACCCATTTTACTACTACTGGTCTTATGACATTGATTTCATGGCTGAGGGATATTCCATCGTACGTAAGTACCACAATTTTTTGAACCATTTTTATATTTCCTGGGATATTTAAGGTGTACCCAAGTTGAGGTCCTTATAAGCAGTGCAGCCCTAAATTTTGGAGTGGCTCTGTCTTATTGATTTTCAGTTTTCCCAAGGTATATTCCCTAGACTGGAAGTGCCCTTGGCTCTGTAGCTCTGTTCTTTACTTGTTTTAGAGAACACAATGCACTCCTCCAGAGAGGCAGTTGGCAATTTACATCCCGCCCATCAGCATAACAAGGCTCCCTGTTCTCCAGGGCCTGTCTTGCCTTTCTGGTTTTTACACATTTTGTGGATGTCCCTTTTGACCGGTGGGAAGTGATACTTCTTTGTAGTGGAGATTTGCATTGCCCGCTTGCTTGCTTGGCCAAAAAGGGTGGATGCGTTTTCTCCTGAATATATTCAGGAGAAAACGCATACGCCCTTTTTGGCCAAGTGCATCATTGTCGAAGTTGTGCCCTTCTTCCTGTGCTTTAAAGGCGATTCCAACGTACCTCTTGAAATCTGTTTCCTGCTATTCTGCCTCGCTTTCAAGTCCGCCTCGTTGCCTTCCCTCAACAGATTTTTGGACGATAGTTGTCCTTTATTACTCGGCCCGTTTGTGAATTGCTGTGCCCCTGAGCTCCATTTTTCAACTCGTTTTTGGTGAGCTGACCGCAAATCCGAAATTTTGGTTCAGGATCTATACTGATTCCCGGTGGGTGGCTGAGACTTTGGTTAATTCTTCTTCCTGCCGGGACATTACAGTGATATGTGCCCGTCCAAATGCCTAACAGCTACTCTCTCATTGGTTCTCCCTCTTCCCTTTCATCCTCTGCCAAATTGGCAACCTGTGCGAACCAGGAGGTTAAAGGGGCTGTCTCTCCAAGTTGGGAGGTTGATAATAAAGCAGATGGAAAGTCAAACCGGAGCACCAGGAGAGGGCCTATTCGTTGAGTTTTAGAAACCTTTCTTATTCACAGTGTGTCCGTTCTCTAGGATTCCCGTACATGTTATATCTGTAGTAATATTCCCTTCAACCTGGAGAGTTGGGACCCATGGAATGTGTGCCATGCATTATTGCTTTAAAGGGTCTGCATTTGCTCACCCAATCTCACCAATCCTCTCAGTCCCAAGTGTCCAGCCTTATGCCACATCCAGCTGTCATTGTAGATAGGGTCATTTCAGGTTTCATCAGAGACCCTGAAGGAATTGTAAAGCATTTCCCAGTAGTTTTGTTTTATTTTTGAAATTCCTTTTTATAGTGGGTTTGAGCTGATTCTCGCTGCCATATTTATCCCAGTCTAGACACACTTGATTCCCTTACGGAGACATATCAATACATAGGTTTTAAGATTCTTACTAGTCAGATATATTCCTCTGCGGGAAATATGGGGTTTTGAGTCCCTTTCACTGAGGAAGGTGTAGGTCTTGTCTATTCCATAGTTGGTTTTTGGAACGGTACCTGTGCTTATATCAAACTCTGGTTTTATGCATCACCCCACCTCTCCTTCCCCCTTAAGCAGGCATAAGAGTGTTTTCTAAATGTGAGACACTGTTCTCTTTCCTAACTCAGTTCAAGTGTAGCCATGTTTACAGGATCTTCATAAGTGATATCTTATGATAAGTTTCTTTTTCTGTGTGACTTATTTCACTTAGAATCATCGTACCTGAATCCACCCATTTTGCTGCTACTGGTCTTATGACATTGATTTCATGGCTGAGGGATATTCCATCGTACGTAAGTACCACAATTTTTTGAACCATTTTTATATTTCCTGGGATATTTAAGGTGTACCCAAGTTGAGGTCCTTGTAAGCAGTGCAGCCCTAAATTTTGGGGTGGCTGTGTCTTTTTGATTTTCAGTTTTCCCAAGGTATATTCCCTAGACTGGAAGTGCCCTTGGCTCTGTAGCTCTGTTGTTTACTTGTTTTAGGGAACACAATGCACTCCTCCAGAGAGGCAGTTGGCAATTTACATCCCGCCCATCGGCATAACAAGGCTCCCTGTTCTCCAGGGCCTGTCTAGCCTTTCTGGTTTTTACACATTTTGTGGATGTCCCTTTTGACCGGTGGGAAGTGATACTTCTTTGTAGTGCAGATTTGCATTGCCAGCTTGCTTGCTTGGCCAAAAAGGGCGTATGCGTTTTCTCCTGAATATATTCAGGAGAAAACGCATACGCCCTTTTTGGCCAAGTGCATCATTGTCGAAGTTGTGCCCCTCTTCCTGTGCTTTAAAGGCGATTCCAACGTACCTCTTGAAATCTGTTTCCTGCTATTCTGCCTCGCTTTCATGTCCGCCTCGTTGCCTTCCCTCAACAGATTTTTGGACGATAGTTGTCCTTTATTAATCGGCCCGTTTGTGAATTGCTGTGCCCCTGAGCTCCATTTTTCAACTCGTTTTTGGTGAGCTGACCGCAAGTCCAAAATTTTGGTTCAGGATCTATACTGATTCCCGGTGGGTGGCTGAGACTTTGGTTAATTCTTCTTCCTGCCGGGACATTACAGTGATATGTGCCCGTCCAAATGCCTAACAGCTACTCTCTCATTGGTTCTCCCTCTTCCCTTTCATCCTCTGCCAAATTGGCAACCTGTGCGAACCAGGAGGTTAAAGGGGCTGTCTCTCCAAGTTGGGAGGTTGATAATAAAGCAGATGGAAAGTCAAACCGGAGCACCAGGAGAGGGACTATTCGTTGAGTTTTAGAAACCTTTCTTTTTCACAGTGTGTCCGTTCTCTAGGATTCCCGTACATGTTATATCTGTAGTAATATCCCCTTCAACCTGGAGCGTTGGGACCCATGGAATGTGTGCCATGCATTATTGCTTTAAAGGGTCTGCATTTGCTCACCCAATCTCACCAATCCTCTCAGTCCCAAGTGTCCAGCCTTATGCCACATCCAGCTGTCATTGTAGATAGGGTCATTTCAGGTTTCATCAGAGACCCTGAAGGAATTGTAAAGAATTTCCCAGTTGTTTTGTTTTATTTTTGAAATTCCTTTTTATAGTGGGTTTGAGCTGATTCTCGCTGCCATATTTATCCCAGTCTAGACACACTTGATTCCCTTACGGAGACATATCAATACATAGGTTTTAAGATTCTTACTAGTCAGATATATTCCTCTGCGGGAAATATGGGGTATTGAGTCCCTTTCACTGAGGAAGGTGTAGGTCTTGTCTATTCCATAGTTGGTTTTTGGAACGGTACCTGTGCTTATATCAAACTCTGGTTTTATGCATCACCCCACCTCTCCTGCCCCCTTAAGCAGGCATAAGAGTGTTTTCTAAATGTGAGACACTGTTCTCTTTCCTAACTCAGTTCAAGTGTAGCCATGTTTACAGGATCTTCATAAGTGATATCTTATGATAAGTTTCTTTTTCTGTGTGACTTATTTCACTTAGAATCATCGTACCTGAATCCACCCATTTTGCTGCTACTGGTCTTATGACATTGATTTCATGGCTGAGGGATATTCCATCGTACGTAAGTACCACAATTTTTTGAACCATTTTTATATTTCCTGGGATATTTAAGGTGTACCCAAGTTGAGGTCCTTGTAAGCAGTGCAGCCCTAAATTTTGGGGTGGCTGTGTCTTTTTGATTTTCAGTTTTCCCAAGGTATATTCCCTAGACTGGAAGTGCCCTTGGCTCTGTAGCTCTGTTGTTTACTTGTTTTAGGGAACACAATGCACTCCTCCAGAGAGGCAGTTGGCAATTTACATCCCGCCCATCGGCATAACAAGGCTCCCTGTTCTCCAGGGCCTGTCTAGCCTTTCTGGTTTTTACACATTTTGTGGATGTCCCTTTTGACCGGTGGGAAGTGATACTTCTTTGTAGTGCAGATTTGCATTGCCAGCTTGCTTGCTTGGCCAAAAAGGGCGTATGCGTTTTCTCCTGAATATATTCAGGAGAAAACGCATACGCCCTTTTTGGCCAAGTGCATCATTGTCGAAGTTGTGCCCCTCTTCCTGTGCTTTAAAGGCGATTCCAACGTACCTCTTGAAATCTGTTTCCTGCTATTCTGCCTCGCTTTCATGTCCGCCTCGTTGCCTTCCCTCAACAGATTTTTGGACGATAGTTGTCCTTTATTAATCGGCCCGTTTGTGAATTGCTGTGCCCCTGAGCTCCATTTTTCAACTCGTTTTTGGTGAGCTGACCGCAAGTCCAAAATTTTGGTTCAGGATCTATACTGATTCCCGGTGGGTGGCTGAGACTTTGGTTAATTCTTCTTCCTGCCGGGACATTACAGTGATATGTGCCCGTCCAAATGCCTAACAGCTACTCTCTCATTGGTTCTCCCTCTTCCCTTTCATCCTCTGCCAAATTGGCAACCTGTGCGAACCAGGAGGTTAAAGGGGCTGTCTCTCCAAGTTGGGAGGTTGATAATAAAGCAGATGGAAAGTCAAACCGGAGCACCAGGAGAGGGACTATTCGTTGAGTTTTAGAAACCTTTCTTTTTCACAGTGTGTCCGTTCTCTAGGATTCCCGTACATGTTATATCTGTAGTAATATCCCCTTCAACCTGGAGAGTTGGGACCCATGGAATGTGTGCCATGCATTATTGCTTTAAAGGGTCTGCATTTGCTCACCCAATCTCACCAATCCTCTCAGTCCCAAGTGTCCAGCCTTATGCCACATCCAGCTGTCATTGTAGATAGGGTCATTTCAGGTTTCATCAGAGACCCTGAAGGAATTGTAAAGAATTTCCCAGTTGTTTTGTTTTATTTTTGAAATTCCTTTTTATAGTGGGTTTGAGCTGATTCTCGCTGCCATATTTATCCCAGTCTAGACACACTTGATTCCCTTACGGAGACATATCAATACATAGGTTTTAAGATTCTTACTAGTCAGATATATTCCTCTGCGGGAAATATGGGGTATTGAGTCCCTTTCACTGAGGAAGGTGTAGGTCTTGTCTATTCCATAGTTGGTTTTTGGAACGGTACCTGTGCTTATATCAAACTCTGGTTTTATGCATCACCCCACCTCTCCTGCCCCCTTAAGCAGGCATAAGAGTGTTTTCTAAATGTGAGACACTGTTCTCTTTCCTAACTCAGTTCAAGTGTAGCCATGTTTACAGGATCTTCATAAGTGATATCTTATGATAAGTTTCTTTTTCTGTGTGACTTATTTCACTTAGAATCATCGTACCTGAATCCACCCATTTTGCTGCTACTGGTCTTATGACATTGATTTCATGGCTGAGGGATATTCCATCGTACGTAAGTACCACAATTTTTTGAACCATTTTTATATTTCCTGGGATATTTAAGGTGTACCCAAGTTGAGGTCCTTGTAAGCAGTGCAGCCCTAAATTTTGGGGTGGCTGTGTCTTTTTGATTTTCAGTTTTCCCAAGGTATATTCCCTAGACTGGAAGTGCCCTTGGCTCTGTAGCTCTGTTGTTTACTTGTTTTAGGGAACACAATGCACTCCTCCAGAGAGGCAGTTGGCAATTTACATCCCGCCCATCGGCATAACAAGGCTCCCTGTTCTCCAGGGCCTGTCTAGCCTTTCTGGTTTTTACACATTTTGTGGATGTCCCTTTTGACCGGTGGGAAGTGATACTTCTTTGTAGTGCAGATTTGCATTGCCAGCTTGCTTGCTTGGCCAAAAAGGGCGTATGCGTTTTCTCCTGAATATATTCAGGAGAAAACGCATACGCACTTTTTGGCCAAGTGCATCATTGTCGAAGTTGTGCCCCTCTTCCTGTGCTTTAAAGGCGATTCCAACGTACCTCTTGAAATCTGTTTCCTGCTATTCTGCCTCGCTTTCAAGTCCGCCTCGTTGCCTTACCTCAACAGATTTTTGGACGATAGTTGTCCTTTATTACTCAGCCAGTTTGTGAATTGCTGTGCCCCTGAGCTCCATTTTTCAACTCGTTTTTGGTGAGCTGACCGCAAGTCCAAACTTTTGGTTCAGGACCTATACTGGTTCCCGGTCGGTGGCTGAGACTTTGGTTAATTCTTCTTCCTGCCGGGAAATTACAGTGATATGTGCCCGCCCAAATGCCTAACAGCTACTCTCTCATTGGTTCTCCCTCTTCCCTTTCATCCTCTGCCAAATTGGCAACCTGTGCGAACCAGGAGGTTAAAGGGGCTGTCTCTCCAAGTTGGGAGGTTGATAATAAAGCAGATGGAAAGTCAAACCGGAGCACCAGGAGAGGGCCTATTCGTTGAGTTTTAGAAACCTTTCGTATTCACAGTGTGTCCGTTCTCTAGGTTTCCCGTACATGTTATAACTGTAGTAATATTCCCTTCAACCGGGAGAGTTGGGACCCATGGAATGTGTGCCATGCATTATTGCTTTAAATGGTCTGCATTTGTTCACCCAATCTCACCAATCCTCTCAGTCCCAAGTGTCCAGCCTTATGCCACATCCAGCTGTCATTGTAGATAGGGTCATTCCAGGTTTCATCAGAGACCCTGAAGGAATTGTAAAGAATTTCCCAGTTTTTTTGTTTTGTTTTTGAAATTCCTTTTTATAGTGGGTTTGAGCTGATTCTCGCTGCCATGTTTATGCCAGTCTAGACACACTTGATTCCCTTACGGAGACATATCAATACATAGGTTTTAAGATTCTTACTAGTCAGATATATTCCTCTGCGGGAAATATGGGGTTTTGAGTCCCTTTCACTGAGGAAGGTGTAGGTCTTGTCTATTCCATAGTTGGTTTTTGGAATGGTACCTGTGCTTATATCAAACTCTGGTTTTATGCATCACCCCACCTCTCCTTCCCCCTTAAGCAGGCATAAGAGTATTTTCTAAATGTGAGACACTTTTCTCTTTCCTAACTCAGTTCAAGTGTAGCCATGTTTACAGGAACTTCATAAGTGATATCTTATGATAAGTTTCTTTTTCTGTGTGACTTCTTTCACTTAGAATCATCGTACCTGAATCCACCCATTTTGCTGCTACTGGTCTTATGACATTGATTTTATGGCTGAGGGATATTCCATCGTATGTAAGTACCACAATTTTTTGAACCATTTTTATATTTCCTGGGATATTTAAGATGTACCCAAGTTGAGGTCCTTATAAGCAGTGCAGCCCTAAATTTTGGGGTGGCTCTGTCTTATTGATTTTCAGTTTTCCCAAGGTATATTCCCTAGACTGGAAGTGCCCTTGGCTCTGTAGCTCTGTTGTTTACTTGTTTTAGGGAACACAATGCACTCCTCCAGAGAGGCAGTTGGCAATTTACATCCCGCCCATCAGCCTAACAAGTCTCCCTGTTCTCCATGCCTGTCTTGCCTTTCTGGTTTTTACACATTTTGTGGATGTCCCTTTTGACCGGTGGGAAGTGATACTTCTTTGTAGTGCAGATTTGCATTGCCCGCTTGCTTGCTTGGCCAAAAAGGGCGTATGCGTTTTCTCCTGAATATATTCAGGAGAAAACGCATACGCCCTTTTTGGCCAAGTGCATCATTGTCGAAGTTGTGCCCCTCTTCCTGTGCTTTAAAGGCGATTCCAACGTACCTCTTGAAATCTGTTTCCTGCTATTCTGCCTCGCTTTCAAGTCCGCCTCTTTGCCTTCCCTCAACAGATTTTTGGATGATAGTTGTCCTTTATTACTCGGCAAGTTTGTGAATGGCTGTGCCCCTGAGCTCCATTTTTCAACTTGTTTTTGGTGAGCTGACCACAAGTCCAAAATTTTGGTTCAGGATCTATACTGGTTCCCGGTGGGTGGCTGAGACTTTGGTTAATTCTTCTTCCTGCCGGGAAATTACAGTGATATGTGCCCGTCCAAATGCCTAACAGCTACTCTCTCATTGGTTCTCCCTCTTCCCTTTCATCCTCTGCCAAATTGGAAACCTGTGCAAACCAGGAGGTTAAAGGGGCTGTCTCTCCAAGTTGGGAGGTTGATAATAAAGTAGATGGAAAGTCAAACTGGAGCACCAGGAGAGGGACTATTCGTTGAGTTTTAGAAACCTTTCGTATTCACAGTGTGTCCGTTCTCTAGGTTTCCCGTACATGTTATAACTGTAGTAATATTCCCTTCAACCTGGAGAGTTGGGACCCATGGAATGGGTGCCATGCATTATTGCTTTAAAGGGTCTGCATTTGCTCACCCAATCTCACCAATCCCCTCAGTCCCAAGTGTCCAGCCTTATGCCACATCCAGCTGTCGTTGTAGATAGGGTCATTCCAGGTTTCATCATTGACACTGAAGGAATTGTAAAGAATTTCCCAGTTTTTTTGTTTTGTTTTTGAAATTCCTTTTTATAGTGGGTTTGAGCTGATTCTCGCTGCCATGTTTATGCCAGTCTAGACACACTTGATTCCCTTACGGAGACATATCAATACATAGGTTTTAAGATTCTTACTAGTCAGATATATTCCTCTGCGGGAAATATGGTGTTTTGAGTCCCTTTCACTGAGGAAGGTGTAGGTCTTGTCTATTCCATAGTTGGTTTTTGGAACAGTACCTGTGCTTATATCAAACTCTGGTTTTATGCATCACCCCACCTCTCCTTCCCCCTTAAGCAGGCATAAGAGTGTTTTCTAAATGTGAGACACTGTTCTCTTTCCTAACTCAGTTCAAGTGTAGCCATGTTTACAGGATCTTCATAAGTGATATCTTATGATATGTTTCTTTTTCTCTGTGACTTATTTCACTTAGAATCATCGTACCTGAATCCACCCATTTTGCTGCTACTGGTCTTATGACATTGATTTCATGGCTGAGGGATATTCCATCGTACGTAAGTACCACAATTTTTTGAAACATTTTTATATTTCCTGGGATATTTAAGGTGTACCCAAGTTGAGGTCCTTGTAAGTAGTGCAGCCCTAAATTTTGGGGTGGCTCTGTCTTATTGATCTTCAGTTTTCCCAAGGTTTATTCCCTAGACTGGAAGTGCCCTTGGCTCTTTAGCTCTGTTCTTTACTTGTTTTAGGGAACACAATGTACTCCTCCAGAGAGGCAGTTGGCAATTTACATCCCGCCCATCAGCATAACAAGGCTCCCTCTTCTCCACGGCCTGTCTTGCCTTTCTGGTTTTTACACATTTTGTGGATGTCCCTTTTGACCGGTGGGAAGTGATACTTCTTTGTAGTGCAGATTTGCATTGCCCGCTTGCTTGCTTGGCCAAAAAGGGCGTATGCGTTTTCTCCTGAATATATTCAGGAGAAAACGCATACGCCCTTTTTGGCCATGTACATCATTTTCGAAGTTGTGCCTCTCTTCCTGTGCTTTAAAGGTGATTCCAACGTACCTCTTGAAATCTGTTTCCTGCTATTCTGCCCGGCTTTCAAGTCCACATCGTTGCCTTCCCTCAACAGATTTTTGGACGATAGTTGTCCTTTATTACTTGGCCAGTTTGTGAATTGCTGTGCCCCTGAGCTCCATTTTTCAACTCGTTTTTGGTGAGCTGACCGCAAGTCCAAAATTTTGGTTCAGGACCTATGCTGGTTCCCGGTGGGTGGCTGAGACTTTGGTTAATTCTTCTTCCTGCCGGGAAATTACAGTGATATGTGCCCTTCCAAATGCCTATCAGCTACTCTCTCATTGGTTCTCCCTCTTCCCTTTCATCCTCTGCCAAATTGGCAACCTGTGCGAACCAGGAGGTTAAAGGGGCTGTCTCTCCAAGTTGGGAGGTTGATAGTAAAACAGATGGAAAGTCAAACTGGAGCACCAGGAGAGGGACTATTCGTTGAGTTTTAGAAACCTTTCGTATTCACATTGTGTCCGTTCTCTAGGTTTCCCGTACATGTTTTATCTGTAGTAATATTCCCTTCAACCTGGAGAGTTGGGACCCATGGAATGTGTGCCATGCATTATTGCTTTAAAGGGTCTGCATTTGCTCACCCAATCTCACCAATCCTCTCAGTCCCAAGTGTCCAGCCTTATGCCACATCCAGCTGTCATTGTAGATAGGGTCATTCCAGGTATCATCAGAGACCCTGAAGGAATTGTAAAGAATTTCCCAGTTTTTTTTGTTTTATTTTTGAAATTCCTTTTTATAGTGGGTTTGAGCTGATTCTCGCTGCCATATTTATGCCAGTCTAGACACACTTGATTCCCTTACGGAGACATATCAATACATAGGATTTAAGATTCTTACTAGTCAGATATATTCCTCTGCGGGAAATATGGGGTTTTAGTCCCTTTCACTGAGGAAGGTGTAGGTCTTGTCTATTCCATAGTTGGTTTTTGGAATGGTACCTGTGCTTATAGCAAACTCTTGTTTTATGCATCACCCCACCTCTCCTTCCCCCTTAAGCAGGCATAAGAGTGTTTTCTAAATGTGAGACACTGTTCTCTTTCCTAACTCAGTTCAAGTGTAGCCATGTTTACAGGATCTTCATAAGTGATATCTTATGATCAGTTTCTTTTTCTGTGTGACTTATTTCACTTAGAATCATCGTACCTGAATCCACCCATTTTGCTGCTACTGGTCTTATGTCATTGATTTCATGGCTGAGGGATATTCCATCGTACGTAAGTACCACAATTTTTTGAACCATTTTTATATTTCCTGGGATATTTAAGGTGTACCCAAGTTGAGGTCCTTGTAAGCAGTGCAGCCCTAAATTTTGTGGTGGCTGTGTCTTTTTGATTTTCAATTTTCCCAAGGTATATTCCCTAGACTGGAAGTGCCCTTGGCTCTGTAGCTCTGTTGTTTACTTGTTTTAGGGAACACAATGCACTCCTCCAGAGAGGCAGTTGGCAATTTACATCCCGCCCATCAGCATAACAAGGCTCCCTGTTCTCCAGGGCCTGTCTTGCCTTTCCGGTTTTTACACATTTTGTGGATGTCCCTTTTGACCGGTGGGAAGTGATACTTCTTTGTAGTGCAGATTTGCATTGCCCGCTTGCTTGCTTGGCCAAAAAGGGCGTATGCGTTTTCTCCTGAATATATTCAGGAGAAAACACATACGCCCCATTTGGCCAAGTGCATCATTGTCGAAGTTGTGCCCCTCTTCCTGTGCTTTAAAGGCAATTCCAACATACCTCTTGAAATCTGTTTCCTGCTATTCTGCCTCGCTTTCAAGTCCGCCTCGTTGCATTCCCTCAACAGATTTTTGGACGATAGTTGTCCTTTATTACTCGGCCAGTTTGTGAATTGCTGTGCCCCTGAGCTCCATTTTTCAACTCGTTTTAGGTGAGCTGACCGCAAGTCCAAAATTTTGGTTCAGGATCTATGCTGGTTCCCTGTGGGAGGCTGAGACTTTGGTTAATTCTTCTTCCTGCCGGGAAATTACAGTGATATGTGCCCGGCCAAATGCCTAACAGCTACTCTCTCATTGGTTCTCCCTCTTCCCTTTCATCCTCTGCCAAATTGGCAACCTGTGCGAACCAGGAGGTTAAAGGGGCTGTCTCTCCAAGTTGGGGGGTTGATAGTAAAGCAGATGGAAAGTCAAACCCGAGCACCAGGAGAGGGACTATTCGTTGAGTTTTAGAAACCTTTCGTATTCACAGTGTGTCCGTTCTCTAGGTTTCCCGTACATGTTATAACTGTAGTAATATTCCCTTCAACCTCGAGAGTTGGGACCCATGGAATGTGTGCCATGCATTATTGCTTTAAAGGGTCTGCATTTGCTCACCCAATCTCACCAATCCTATCAGTCCCAAGTGTCCAGCCTTATGCCACATCCAGCTGTCATTGTAGATAGGGTCATTCCAGGTATCATCAGAGACACTGAAGGAATTGTAAAGAATTTCCCAGTTTTTTTCTGTTTTATTTTTGAAATTCCTTTTTAAAATGGGTTTGAGCTGATTCTCGCTGCCATGTTTATGCCAGTCTAGACACACTTGATTCCCTTACGGAGACATATCAATACATAGGTTTTAAGATTCTTACTAGTCAGATATATTCCTCTGCGTCAAATATGGGGTTTTGAGTCCCTTTCACTGAGGAAGGTGTAGGTCTTGTCTATTCCATAGTTGGTTTTTGGAATGGTACCTGTGCTTATATGAAACTCTGGTTTTATGCATCACCCCACCTCTCCTTCCCCCTTAAGCAGGCATAAGAGTGTTTTCTAAATGTGAGACACTGTTCTCTTTCCTAACTCAGTTCAAGTGTAGCCATGTTTACAGGATCTTCATAAGTGATATCTTATGATAAGTTTCTTTTTCTGTGTGACTTATTTCACTTAGAATCATCGTACCTGAATCCACCCATTTTGCTGCTACTGTTCTTATGACATTGATTTCATGGCTGAGGGATATTCCATCGTACGTAAGTACCACAATTTTTTGAACCATTTTTATATTTCCTGGGATATTTAAGGTGTACCCAAGTTGAGGTCCTTGTAAGCAGTGCAGCCCTAAATTTGGGGTGGCTCTGTCTTATTGATTTTAAGTTTTCCCAAGGTATATTCCCTAGACTGGAAGTGCCCTTGGCTCTGTAGCTCTGTTCTTTACCTGTTTTAGGGAACACAATGTACTCCTCCAGAGAGGCAGTTGGCAATTTACATCCCGCCCATCAGCATAACAAGGCTCCCTGTTCTCCAGGGCCTGTCTTGCCTTTCTGGTTTTTACACATTTTGTGGATGTCCCTTTTGACCGGTGGGAAGTGATACTTCTTTGTAGTGCAGATTTGCATTGCCCGCTTGCTTGCTTGGCCAAAAAGGGCGTATGCGTTTTCTCCTGAATATATTCAGGAGAAAACGCATACGCCCTTTTTGGCCAAGTGCATCATTGTCGAAGTTGTGCCCCTCTTCCTGTGCTTTAAAGGCGATTCCAACGTACCTCTTGAAATCTGTTTCCTGCTCTTCTGCCTCGCTTTCAAGTCCGCCTCATTGCCTTCCCTCAACAGATTTTTGGACGATAGTTGTCCTTTATTACTTGGCCAGTTTGTGAATTGCTGTGCCCCTGAGCTCCATTTTTCAACTCGTTTTTGGTGACCTGACCGCAAGTCCAAAATTTTGGTTCAGAACCTATGCTGGTTCCCGGTGGGTGGCTGAAACTTTGGTTAAATCTTCTTCCTGCTGGGAAATTACAGTGATATGTGCCCTTCCAAATGCCTAACAGCTACTCTCTCATTGGTTCTCCCTCTTCCCTTTCATCCTCTGCCTAATTGGCAACCTGTGCGAACCAGGAGGTTAAAGGGGCTGTCTCTCCAAGTTGGGAGGTTGATAGTAAAGCAGGTGGAAAGTCAAACCGGAGCACCAGGAGAGGGACTATTCGTTGAGTTTTAGAAACCTTTCGTATTCACAGTGTGTCCGTTCTCTAGGTTTCCCGTACATGTTATAACTGTAGTAATATTCCCTTCAACCTGGAGAGTTGGGACCCATGGAATGGGTGCCATGCATTATTGCTTTAAAGGGTCTGCATTTGCTCACCCAATCTCAACAATCCCCTCAGTCCCAAGTGTCCAGCCTTATGCCATATCCAGCTGTCGTTGTAGATAGGGTCATTCCAGGTTTCATCATTGACCCTGAAGTAATTTTAAAGAATTTCCCAGTTTTTTTGTTTTGTTTTTGAAAGTCCTTTTTATAGTGGGTTTGAGCTGATTCTCTCTGCCATGTTTATGCCAGTCTAGACACACTTGATTCCCTTACAGAGACATATCAATACATAGGTTTTAAGATTCTTAGTAGTCAGATATATTCCTCTGCGGGAAATATGGTGTTTTGAGTCCCTTTCACTGAGGAAGGTGTAGGTCTTGTCTATTCCATAGTTGGTTTTTGGAACGGTACCTGTGCTTATATCAAACTCTGGTTTTATGCATCACACCACCTCTCCTTCCCCCTTAAGCAGGCATAAGAGTGTTTTCTAAATGTGAGACACTGTTCTCTTTCCTAACTCAGTTCAAGTGTAGCCATGTTTACAGAATCTTCATAAGTGATATCTTATGATAAGTTTCTTTTTCTGTGTGACTTATTTCACTTAAAATCATCGTACCTGAATCCACCCATTTTGCTGCTACTGGTCTTATGACATTGATTTCATGGCTGAGGGATATTCCATCGTACGTAAGTACCACAATTTTTTGAACCATTTTTATATTTCCTGGGATATTTAAGGTGTACCCAAGTTGAGGTCCTGGTAAGCAGTGAAGCCCTAAATTTTGGGGTGGCTGTGTCTTTTTGATTTTCAGTTTTCCCAAGGTATATTCCCTAGACTGGAAGTGCCCTTGGCTCTGTAGCTCTGTTGTTTACTTGTTTTAGGGAACACAATGCACTGCTCCAGAGAGGCAGTTGGCAATTTACATCCCGCCCATCAGCATAACAAGGCTCCCTGTTCTCCAGGGCCTGTCTTGCCTTTCCGGTTTTTACACAGTTTGTGGATGTCCCTTTTGACCCGTGGGAAGTGATACTGCTTTGTAGTGCAGATTTGCATTGCCCGCTTGCTTGCTTGGCCAAAAAGGGCGTATGCGTTTTCTCCTGAATATATTCAGGAGAAAACGCATACGCCCTTTTTGGCCAAGTGCATCATTGTCGAAGTTGTGCCCCTCTTCCTGTGCTTTAAAGCCGATTCCAACGTACTTCTTGAAATCTGTTTCCTGCTATTCTTCCTCGCTTTCAAGTCCGCCTCGTTGCCTTCCCTCAACAGATTTTTGGACGATAGTTGTCCTTTATTACTCGGCCAGTTTGTGAATTGCTGTGCCCCTGAGCTCCATTTTTCAACTCGTTTTAGGTGAGCTGACCGCAAGTCCAAAATTTTGGTTGAGGACCTATACTGGTTCCCGGTGGGTGGCTGAGACTTTGGTTAATTCTTCTTCCTGCCGGGAAGTTAGAGTGATATGTGCCCGTCCAAATGCCTAACAGCTACTCTCTCATTGGTTCTCCCTCTTCCCTTTCATCCTCTGCCAAATTGGCAACCTGTGCGAACCAGGAGGTTAAAGGGGCTGTCTCTCCAAGTTGGTAGGTTGATAGTAAAGCAGATGGAAAGTCAAACCGGAGCACCACGAGAGAGACTATTCGTTGAGTTTTAGAAACCTTTCGTATTCACAGTGTGTCCGTTCTCTAGGTTTCCCGTACATGTTATAACTGTAGTAATATTCCCTTCAACCTGGAGAGTTGGGACCCATGGAATGGGTGCCATGTATTATTGCTTTAAAGGGTCTGCATTTGTTCACCCAATCTCACCAATCTTCTCAGTCCCAAGTGTCCAGCCTTATGCCACATCCAGCTCTCATTGTAGATAGGGTCATTCCAGGTTTCATCAGAGACGCTGAAGGAATTGTAAAGAATTTCCCAGTTGTTTTGTTTTGTTTTTGAAATTCCTTTTTATAGTGGGTTTGAGCTGATTCTCGCTGCCATGTTTATGCCAGTCTACACACACTTGATTCCCTTATGGAGACATATCAATACATAGGTTTTAAGATTCTTACTAGTCAGATATATTCCTCTGCGGCATATATGGGGTTTTGAGTCCCTTTCACTGAGGAAGTTGTAGGTCTTGTCTATTCCATAGTTGGTTTTTGGAATGGTACCTGTGCTTATATCAAACTCTGGTTTTTTGCATCACCCCACCTCTCCTTCCCCCTTAAGCAGGCATAAGAGTGTTTTCTAAATGTGAGACACTGTTCTCTTTCCTAACTCAGTTCTAGTGTAGCCATGTTTACAGGATCTTCATAAGTGATATCTTATGATAAGTTTCTTTTTCTGTGTGACTTATTTCACTTAGAATCATCGTACCTGAATCCACACATTTTGCTGCTACTGGTCTTATGACATTGATTTCATGGCTGAGGTATATTCCATCGTACGTAAGTACCACAGTTTTTTGAACCATTTTTATATTTCCTGAGATATATAAGGTGTACCCATGTTGAGGTCCTTGTAAGCAGTGCAGCCCTAAATTTTGGGGTGGCTCTGTCTTATTGAACTTCAGTTTTCCCAAGGTTTATTTCCTAGACGGGAAGTGCCCTTGGCTCTGTAGCTCTGTTCTTTACTTGTTTTAGGGAACACAATGCACTCCTCCAGAGAGGCAGTTGGCAATTTACATCCCGCCCATCAGCATAACAAGGCTCCCTGTTCTCCAGGGCCTGTCTTGCCTTTCCGGGTTTTACACATTTTGTGGATGTCCCTTTTGACCGGTGGGAAGTGATACTTCTTTGTAGTGCAGATTTTCATTGCCCGCTTGCTTGCTTGGCCAAAAAGGGCGTATGCGTTTTCTCCTGAATATATTCAGGAGAAAACACATACGCCCCATTTGGCCAAGTGCATCATTGTCGAAGTTGTGCCCCTCTTCCTGTGCTTTAAAGGCGATTCCAACATACCTCATGAAATCTGTTTCCTGCTATTCTGCCTCGCTTTCAAGTCCGCCTCGTTGCCTTCCCTAAACAGATTTTTGGACGATAGTTGTCCTTTATTACTCGGCCAGTTTGTGAATTGCTGTGCCCCTGAGCTCCATTTTTCAACTCGTTTTAGGTGAGCTGACCGCAAGTCCAAAATTTTGGTTCAGGACCTATACTGATTCCCGGTGGGGGGCTGAGACTTTGGTTAATTCTTCTTCCTGCCGGGAAATTACAGTGATATGTGCCCGTCCAAATGCCTAACAGCTACTCTCTCATTGGTTCTCCCTCTTCCCTTTCATCCTCTGCCAAATTGGCAACCTGTGCGAACCAGGAGGTTAAAGGGGCTGTCTCTCCATGTTGGGACGTTGATAGTAAAGCAGATGGAAAGTCAAACCCGAGCACCAGGAGAGGGACTATTCATTGAGTTTTAGAAACCTTTCGTATTCACAGTTTGTCCGTTCTCTAGGTTTCCCGTACATGTTATAACTGTAGTAATATTCCCTTCAACCTGGAGAGTTGGGACCCATGGAATGTGTGCCATGCATTATTGCTTTAAAGGGTCTGCATTTGCTCACCCAATCTCACCAATCCTCTCAGTCCCAAGTGTCCAGCCTTATGCCACATCCAGCTGTCATTGTAGATAGGGTCATACCAGGTATCATCAGAGACCCTGAAGGAATTGTAAAGAATTTCCCAGTTTTTTTTTGTTTTATTTTTGAAATTCCTTTTTATAGTGGGTTTGAGCTGATTCTCGCTGCCATGTATATTCCAGTCTAGACACACTTGATTCCCTTACGGAGACATATCAATACATAGGTTTTAAGATACTTACTAGTCAGATATATTCCTCTGCGGGAAATATGGGGTTTTGAGTCCCTTTCACTGAGGAAGGTGTAGGTCTTGTCTATTCCATAGTTGGTCTTTGGAACAGTACCTGTGCTTATATCAAACTCTGGTTTTATGCATCACCCCACCTCTCCTTCCCCCTTCAGCAGGCATAAGAGTGTTTTCTAAATGTGAGACTCTGTTCCCTTTCCTAACTCAGTTCAAGTGTAGCCATGTTTACAGGATCTTCATAAGTGATATCTTATGATAAGTTTATTTTTCTGTGTGACTTATTTCACTTAGAATCATCGTACCTGAATCCACCCATTTTGCTGCTACTGGTCTTATGACATTGATTTCATGGCTGAGGGATATTCCATCGTACGTAAGTACCACAATTTTTTGAACCATTTTTATATTTCCTGGGATATTTAAGGTGTACCCAAGTTGAGGTCCTTGTAAGCAGTGCAGCCCTAAATTTTGGGGTGGCTGTGTCTTTTTGATTTTCAGTTTTCCCAAGGTATATTCCCTAGACTGGAAGTGCCCTTGGCTCTGTAGCTCTGTTGTTTACTTGTTTTAGGGAACACAATGCACTCCTCCAGAGAGGCAGTTGGCAATTTACATCCCGCCCATCGGCATAACAAGGCTCCCTGTTCTCCAGGGCCTGTCTAGCCTTTCTGGTTTTTACACATTTTGTGGATGTCCCTTTTGACCGGTGGGAAGTGATACTTCTTTGTAGTGCAGATTTGCATTTCCAGCTTGCTTGCTTGGCCAAAAAGGGCGTATGCGTTTTCTCCTGAATATATTCAGGAGAAAACGCATACGCCCTTTTTGGCCAAGTGCATCATTGTCGAAGTTGTGCCCCTCTTCCTGTGCTTTAAAGGCGATTCCAACGTACCTCTTGAAATCTGTTTCCTGCTATTCTGCCTCGCTTTCATGTCCGCCTCGTTGCCTTCCCTCAACAGATTTTTGGACGATAGTTGTCCTTTATTAATCGGCCCGTTTGTGAATTGCTGTGCCCCTGAGCTCCATTTTTCAACTCGTTTTTGGTGAGCTGACCGCAAGTCCAAAATTTTGGTTCAGGATCTATACTGATTCCCGGTGGGTGGCTGAGACTTTGGTTAATTCTTCTTCCTGCCGGGACATTACAGTGATATGTGCCCGTCCAAATGCCTAACAGCTACTCTCTCATTGGTTCTCCCTCTTCCCTTTCATCCTCTGCCAAATTGGCAACCTGTGCGAACCAGGAGGTTAAAGGGGCTGTCTCTCCAAGTTGGGAGGTTGATAATAAAGCAGATGGAAAGTCAAACCGGAGCACCAGGAGAGGGACTATTCGTTGAGTTTTAGAAACCTTTCTTTTTCACAGTGTGTCCGTTCTCTAGGATTCCCGTACATGTTATATCTGTAGTAATATCCCCTTCAACCTGGAGAGTTGGGACCCATGGAATGTGTGCCATGCATTATTGCTTTAAAGGGTCTGCATTTGCTCACCCAATCTCACCAATCCTCTCAGTCCCAAGTGTCCAGCCTTATGCCACATCCAGCTGTCATTGTAGATAGGGTCATTTCAGGTTTCATCAGAGACCCTGAAGGAATTGTAAAGAATTTCCCAGTTGTTTTGTTTTATTTTTGAAATTCCTTTTTATAGTGGGTTTGAGCTGATTCTCGCTGCCATATTTATCCCAGTCTAGACACACTTGATTCCCTTACGGAGACATATCAATACATAGGTTTTAAGATTCTTACTAGTCAGATATATTCCTCTGCGGGAAATATGGGGTATTGAGTCCCTTTCACTGAGGAAGGTGTAGGTCTTGTCTATTCCATAGTTGGTTTTTGGAACGGTACCTGTGCTTATATCAAACTCTGGTTTTATGCATCACCCCACCTCTCCTGCCCCCTTAAGCAGGCATAAGAGTGTTTTCTAAATGTGAGACACTGTTCTCTTTCCTAACTCAGTTCAAGTGTAGCCATGTTTACAGGATCTTCATAAGTGATATCTTATGATAAGTTTCTTTTTCTGTGTGACTTATTTCACTTAGAATCATCGTACCTGAATCCACCCATTTTGCTGCTACTGGTCTTATGACATTGATTTCATGGCTGAGGGATATTCCATCGTACGTAAGTACCACAATTTTTTGAACCATTTTTATATTTCCTGGGATATTTAAGGTGTACCCAAGTTGAGGTCCTTGTAAGCAGTGCAGCCCTAAATTTTGGGGTGGCTGTGTCTTTTTGATTTTCAGTTTTCCCAAGGTATATTCCCTAGACTGGAAGTGCCCTTGGCTCTGTAGCTCTGTTGTTTACTTGTTTTAGGGAACACAATGCACTCCTCCAGAGAGGCAGTTGGCAATTTACATCCCGCCCATCGGCATAACAAGGCTCCCTGTTCTCCAGGGCCTGTCTAGCCTTTCTGGTTTTTACACATTTCGTGGATGTCCCTTTTGACCGGTGGGAAGTGATACTTCTTTGTAGTGCAGATTTGCATTGCCAGCTTGCTTGCTTGGCCAAAAAGGGCGTATGCGTTTTCTCCTGAATATATTCAGGAGAAAACGCATACGCCCTTTTTGGCCAAGTGCATCATTGTCGAAGTTGTGCCCCTCTTCCTGTGCTTTAAAGGCGATTCCAACGTACCTCTTGAAATCTGTTTCCTGCTATTCTGCCTCGCTTTCAAGTCCGCCTCGTTGCCTTACCTCAACAGATTTTTGGACGATAGTTGTCCTTTATTACTCAGCCAGTTTGTGAATTGCTGTGCCCCTGAGCTCCATTTTTCAACTCGTTTTTGGTGAGCTGACCGCAAGTCCAAACTTTTGGTTCAGGACCTATACTGGTTCCCGGTCGGTGGCTGAGACTTTGGTTAATTCTTCTTCCTGCCGGGAAATTACAGTGATATGTGCCCGCCCAAATGCCTAACAGCTACTCTCTCATTGGTTCTCCCTCTTCCCTTTCATCCTCTGCCAAATTGGCAACCTGTGCGAACCAGGAGGTTAAAGGGGCTGTCTCTCCAAGTTGGGAGGTTGATAATAAAGCAGATGGAAAGTCAAACCGGAGCACCAGGAGAGGGCCTATTCGTTGAGTTTTAGAAACCTTTCGTATTCACAGTGTGTCCGTTCTCTAGGTTTCCCGTACATGTTATAACTGTAGTAATATTCCCTTCAACCGGGAGAGTTGGGACCCATGGAATGTGTGCCAGGCATTATTGCTTTAAATGGTCTGCATTTGTTCACCCAATCTCACCAATCCTCTCAGTCCCAAGTGTCCAGCCTTATGCCACATCCAGCTGTCATTGTAGATAGGGTCATTCCAGGTTTCATCAGAGACCCTGAAGGAATTGTAAAGAATTTCCCAGTTTTTTTGTTTTGTTTTTGAAATTCCTTTTTATAGTGGGTTTGAGCTGATTCTCGCTGCCATGTTTATGCCAGTCTAGACACACTTGATTCCCTTACGGAGACATATCAATACATAGGTTTTAAGATTCTTACTAGTCAGATATATTCCTCTGCGGGAAATATGGGGTTTTGAGTCCCTTTCACTGAGGAAGGTGTAGGTCTTGTCTATTCCATAGTTGGTTTTTGGAATGGTACCTGTGCTTATATCAAACTCTGGTTTTATGCATCACCCCACCTCTCCTTCCCCCTTAAGCAGGCATAAGAGTATTTTCTAAATGTGAGACACTTTTCTCTTTCCTAACTCAGTTCAAGTGTAGCCATGTTTACAGGATCTTCATAAGTGATATCTTATGATAAGTTTCTTTTTCTGTGTGACTTCTTTCACTTAGAATCATCGTACCTGAATCCACCCATTTTGCTGCTACTGGTCTTATGACATTGATTTTATGGCTGAGGGATATTCCATCGTATGTAAGTACCACAATTTTTTGAACCATTTTTATATTTCCTGGGATATTTAAGATGTACCCAAGTTGAGGTCCTTATAAGCAGTGCAGCCCTAAATTTTGGGGTGGCTCTGTCTTATTGATTTTCAGTTTTCCCAAGGTATATTCCCTAGACTGGAAGTGCCCTTGGCTCTGTAGCTCTGTTGTTTACTTGTTTTAGGGAACACAATGCACTCCTCCAGAGAGGCAGTTGGCAATTTACATCCCGCCCATCAGCCTAACAAGTCTCCCTGTTCTCCATGCCTGTCTTGCCTTTCTGGTTTTTACACATTTTGTGGATGTCCCTTTTGACCGGTGGGAAGTGATACTTCTTTGTAGTGCAGATTTGCATTGCCCGCTTGCTTGCTTGGCCAAAAAGGGCGTATGCGTTTTCTCCTGAATATATTCAGGAGAAAACGCATACGCCCTTTTTGGCCAAGTGCATCATTGTCGAAGTTGTGCCCCTCTTCCTGTGCTTTAAAGGCGATTCCAACGTACCTCTTGAAATATGTTTCCTGCTATTCTGCCTCGCTTTCAAGTCCGCCTCTTTGCCTTCCCTCAACAGATTTTTGGATGATAGTTGTCCTTTATTACTCGGCAAGTTTGTGAATGGCTGTGCCCCTGAGCTCCATTTTTCAACTTGTTTTTGGTGAGCTGACCACAAGTCCAAAATTTTGGTTCAGGATCTATACTGGTTCCCGGTGGGTGGCTGAGACTTTGGTTAATTCTTCTTCCTGCCGGGAAATTACAGTGATATGTGCCCGTCCAAATGCCTAACAGCTACTCTCTCATTGCTTCTCCCTCTTCCCTTTCATCCTCTGCCAAATTGGAAACCTGTGCAAACCAGGAGGTTAAAGGGGCTGTCTCTCCAAGTTGGGAGGTTGATAATAAAGTAGATGGAAAGTCAAACTGGAGCACCAGGAGAGGGACTATTCGTTGAGTTTTAGAAACCTTTCGTATTCACAGTGTGTCCGTTCTCTAGGTTTCCCGTACATGTTATAACTGTAGTAATATTCCCTTCAACCTGGAGAGTTGGGACCCATGGAATGGGTGCCATGCATTATTGCTTTAAAGGGTCTGCATTTGCTCACCCAATCTCACCAATCCCCTCAGTCCCAAGTGTCCAGCCTTATGCCACATCCAGCTGTCGTTGTAGATAGGGTCATTCCAGGTTTCATCATTGACACTGAAGGAATTGTAAAGAATTTCCCAGTTTTTTTGTTTTGTTTTTGAAATTCCTTTTTATAGTGGGTTTGAGCTGATTCTCGCTGCCATGTTTATGCCAGTCTAGACACACTTGATTCCCTTACGGAGACATATCAATACATAGGTTTTAAGATTCTTACTAGTCAGATATATTCCTCTGCGGGAAATATGGTGTTTTGAGTCCCTTTCACTGAGGAAGGTGTAGGTCTTGTCTATTCCATAGTTGGTTTTTGGAACAGTACCTGTGCTTATATCAAACTCTGGTTTTATGCATCACCCCACCTCTCCTTCCCCCTTAAGCAGGCATAAGAGTGTTTTCTAAATGTGAGACACTGTTCTCTTTCCTAACTCAGTTCAAGTGTAGCCATGTTTACAGGATCTTCATAAGTGATATCTTATGATATGTTTCTTTTTCTCTGTGACTTATTTCACTTAGAATCATCGTACCTGAATCCACCCATTTTGCTGCTACTGGTCTTATGACATTGATTTCATGGCTGAGGGATATTCCATCGTACGTAAGTACCACAATTTTTTGAAACATTTTTATATTTCCTGGGATATTTAAGGTGTACCCAAGTTGAGGTCCTTGTAAGTAGTGCAGCCCTAAATTTTGGGGTGGCTCTGTCTTATTGATCTTCAGTTTTCCCAAGGTTTATTCCCTAGACTGGAAGTGCCCTTGGCTCTTTAGCTCTGTTCTTTACTTGTTTTAGGGAACACAATGTACTCCTCCAGAGAGGCAGTTGGCAATTTACATCCCGCCCATCAGCATAACAAGGCTCCCTCTTCTCCACGGCCTGTCTTGCCTTTCTGGTTTTTACACATTTTGTGGATGTCCCTTTTGACCGGTGGGAAGTGATACTTCTTTGTAGTGCAGATTTGCATTGCCCGCTTGCTTGCTTGGCCAAAAAGGGCGTATGCGTTTTCTCCTGAATATATTCAGGAGAAAACGCATACGCCCTTTTTGGCCATGTACATCATTTTCGAAGTTGTGCCTCTCTTCCTGTGCTTTAAAGGTGATTCCAACGTACCTCTTGAAATCTGTTTCCTGCTATTCTGCCCGGCTTTCAAGTCCACATCGTTGCCTTCCCTCAACAGATTTTTGGACGATAGTTGTCCTTTATTACTTGGCCAGTTTGTGAATTGCTGTGCCCCTGAGCTCCATTTTTCAACTCGTTTTTGGTGAGCTGACCGCAAGTCCAAAATTTTGGTTCAGGACCTATGCTGGTTCCCGGTGGGTGGCTGAGACTTTGGTTAATTCTTCTTCCTGCCGGGAAATTACAGTGATATGTGCCCTTCCAAATGCCTATCAGCTACTCTCTCATTGGTTCTCCCTCTTCCCTTTCATCCTCTGCCAAATTGGCAACCTGTGCGAACCAGGAGGTTAAAGGGGCTGTCTCTCCAAGTTGGGAGGTTGATAGTAAAACAGATGGAAAGTCAAACTGGAGCACCAGGAGAGGGACTATTCGTTGAGTTTTAGAAACCTTTCGTATTCACATTGTGTCCGTTCTCTAGGTTTCCCGTACATGTTTTATCTGTAGTAATATTCCCTTCAACCTGGAGAGTTGGGACCCATGGAATGTGTGCCATGCATTATTGCTTTAAAGGGTCTGCATTTGCTCACCCAATCTCACCAATCCTCTCAGTCCCAAGTGTCCAGCCTTATGCCACATCCAGCTGTCATTGTAGATAGGGTCATTCTAGGTATCATCAGAGACCCTGAAGGAATTGTAAAGAATTTCCCAGTTTTTTTTGTTTTATTTTTGAAATTCCTTTTTATAGTGGGTTTGAGCTGATTCTCGCTGCCATATTTATGCCAGTCTAGACACACTTGATTCCCTTACGGAGACATATCAATACATAGGATTTAAGATTCTTACTAGTCAGATATATTCCTCTGCGGGAAATATGGGGTTTTAGTCCCTTTCACTGAGGAAGGTGTAGGTCTTGTCTATTCCATAGTTGGTTTTTGGAATGGTACCTGTGCTTATAGCAAACTCTGGTTTTATGCATCACCCCACCTCTCCTTCCCCCTTAAGCAGGCATAAGAGTGTTTTCTAAATGTGAGACACTGTTCTCTTTCCTAACTCAGTTCAAGTGTAGCCATGTTTACAGGATCTTCATAAGTGATATCTTATGATCAGTTTCTTTTTCTGTGTGACTTATTTCACTTAGAATCATCGTACCTGAATCCACCCATTTTGCTGCTACTGGTCTTATGTCATTGATTTCATGGCTGAGGGATATTCCATCGTACGTAAGTACCACAATTTTTTGAACCATTTTTATATTTCCTGGGATATTTAAGGTGTACCCAAGTTGAGGTCCTTGTAAGCAGTGCAGCCCTAAATTTTGTGGTGGCTGTGTCTTTTTGATTTTCAATTTTCCCAAGGTATATTCCCTAGACTGGAAGTGCCCTTGGCTCTGTAGCTCTGTTGTTTACTTGTTTTAGGGAACACAATGCACTCCTCCAGAGAGGCAGTTGGCAATTTACATCCCGCCCATCAGCATAACAAGGCTCCCTGTTCTCCAGGGCCTGTCTTGCCTTTCCGGTTTTTACACATTTTGTGGATGTCCCTTTTGACCGGTGGGAAGTGATACTTCTTTGTAGTGCAGATTTGCATTGCCCGCTTGCTTGCTTGGCCAAAAAGGGCGTATGCGTTTTCTCCTGAATATATTCAGGAGAAAACACATACGCCCCATTTGGCCAAGTGCATCATTGTCGAAGTTGTGCCCCTCTTCCTGTGCTTTAAAGGCAATTCCAACATACCTCTTGAAATCTGTTTCCTGCTATTCTGCCTCGCTTTCAAGTCCGCCTCGTTGCATTCCCTCAACAGATTTTTGGACGATAGTTGTCCTTTATTACTCGGCCAGTTTGTGAATTGCTGTGCCCCTGAGCTCCATTTTTCAACTCGTTTTAGGTGAGCTGACCGCAAGTCCAAAATTTTGGTTCAGGATCTATGCTGGTTCCCTGTGGGAGGCTGAGACTTTGGTTAATTCTTCTTCCTGCCGGGAAATTACAGTGATATGTGCCCGGCCAAATGCCTAACAGCTACTCTCTCATTGGTTCTCCCTCTTCCCTTTCATCCTCTGCCAAATTGGCAACCTGTGCGAACCAGGAGGTTAAAGGGGCTGTCTCTCCAAGTTGGGGGGTTGATAGTAAAGCAGATGGAAAGTCAAACCCGAGCACCAGGAGAGGGACTATTCGTTGAGTTTTAGAAACCTTTCGTATTCACAGTGTGTCCGTTCTCTAGGTTTCCCGTACATGTTATAACTGTAGTAATATTCCCTTCAACCTCGAGAGTTGGGACCCATGGAATGTGTGCCATGCATTATTGCTTTAAAGGGTCTGCATTTGCTCACCCAATCTCACCAATCCTATCAGTCCCAAGTGTCCAGCCTTATGCCACATCCAGCTGTCATTGTAGATAGGGTCATTCCAGGTATCATCAGAGACACTGAAGGAATTGTAAAGAATTTCCCAGTTTTTTTCTGTTTTATTTTTGAAATTCCTTTTTAAAATGGGTTTGAGCTGATTCTCGCTGCCATGTTTATGCCAGTCTAGACACACTTGATTCCCTTACGGAGACATATCAATACATAGGTTTTAAGATTCTTACTAGTCAGATATATTCCTCTGCGTCAAATATGGGGTTTTGAGTCCCTTTCACTGAGGAAGGTGTAGGTCTTGTCTATTCCATAGTTGGTTTTTGGAATGGTACCTGTGCTTATATGAAACTCTGGTTTTATGCATCACCCCACCTCTCCTTCCCCCTTAAGCAGGCATAAGAGTGTTTTCTAAATGTGAGACACTGTTCTCTTTCCTAACTCAGTTCAAGTGTAGCCATGTTTACAGGATCTTCATAAGTGATATCTTATGATAAGTTTCTTTTTCTGTGTGACTTATTTCACTTAGAATCATCGTACCTGAATCCACCCATTTTGCTGCTACTGTTCTTATGACATTGATTTCATGGCTGAGGGATATTCCATCGTACGTAAGTACCACAATTTTTTGAACCATTTTTATATTTCCTGGGATATTTAAGGTGTACCCAAGTTGAGGTCCTTGTAAGCAGTGCAGCCCTAAATTTGGGGTGGCTCTGTCTTATTGATTTTAAGTTTTCCCAAGGTATATTCCCTAGACTGGAAGTGCCCTTGGCTCTGTAGCTCTGTTCTTTACCTGTTTTAGGGAACACAATGTACTCCTCCAGAGAGGCAGTTGGCAATTTACATCCCGCCCATCAGCATAACAAGGCTCCCTGTTCTCCAGGGCCTGTCTTGCCTTTCTGGTTTTTACACATTTTGTGGATGTCCCTTTTGACCGGTGGGAAGTGATACTTCTTTGTAGTGCAGATTTGCATTGCCCGCTTGCTTGCTTGGCCAAAAAGGGCGTATGCGTTTTCTCCTGAATATATTCAGGAGAAAACGCATACGCCCTTTTTGGCCAAGTGCATCATTGTCGAAGTTGTGCCCCTCTTCCTGTGCTTTAAAGGCGATTCCAACGTACCTCTTGAAATCTGTTTCCTGCTATTCTGCCTCGCTTTCAAGTCCGCCTCATTGCCTTCCCTCAACAGATTTTTGGACGATAGTTGTCCTTTATTACTTGGCCAGTTTGTGAATTGCTGTGCCCCTGAGCTCCATTTTTCAACTCGTTTTTGGTGACCTGACCGCAAGTCCAAAATTTTGGTTCAGAACCTATGCTGGTTCCCGGTGGGTGGCTGAAACTTTGGTTAAATCTTCTTCCTGCTGGGAAATTACAGTGATATGTGCCCTTCCAAATGCCTAACAGCTACTCTCTCATTGGTTCTCCCTCTTCCCTTTCATCCTCTGCCTAATTGGCAACCTGTGCGAACCAGGAGGTTAAAGGGGCTGTCTCTCCAAGTTGGGAGGTTGATAGTAAAGCAGGTGGAAAGTCAAACCGGAGCACCAGGAGAGGGACTATTCGTTGAGTTTTAGAAACCTTTCGTATTCACAGTGTGTCCGTTCTCTAGGTTTCCCGTACATGTTATAACTGTAGTAATATTCCCTTCAACCTGGAGAGTTGGGACCCATGGAATGGGTGCCATGCATTATTGCTTTAAAGGGTCTGCATTTGCTCACCCAATCTCAACAATCCCCTCAGTCCCAAGTGTCCAGCCTTATGCCATATCCAGCTGTCGTTGTAGATAGGGTCATTCCAGGTTTCATCATTGACCCTGAAGTAATTTTAAAGAATTTCCCAGTTTTTTTGTTTTGTTTTTGAAAGTCCTTTTTATAGTGGGTTTGAGCTGATTCTCTCTGCCATGTTTATGCCAGTCTAGACACACTTGATTCCCTTACAGAGACATATCAATACATAGGTTTTAAGATTCTTAGTAGTCAGATATATTCCTCTGCGGGAAATATGGTGTTTTGAGTCCCTTTCACTGAGGAAGGTGTAGGTCTTGTCTATTCCATAGTTGGTTTTTGGAACGGTACCTGTGCTTATATCAAACTCTGGTTTTATGCATCACACCACCTCTCCTTCCCCCTTAAGCAGGCATAAGAGTGTTTTCTAAATGTGAGACACTGTTCTCTTTCCTAACTCAGTTCAAGTGTAGCCATGTTTACAGAATCTTCATAAGTGATATCTTATGATAAGTTTCTTTTTCTGTGTGACTTATTTCACTTAAAATCATCGTACCTGAATCCACCCATTTTGCTGCTACTGGTCTTATGACATTGATTTCATGGCTGAGGGATATTCCATCGTACGTAAGTACCACAATTTTTTGAACCATTTTTATATTTCCTGGGATATTTAAGGTGTACCCAAGTTGAGGTCCTGGTAAGCAGTGAAGCCCTAAATTTTGGGGTGGCTGTGTCTTTTTGATTTTCAGTTTTCCCAAGGTATATTCCCTAGACTGGAAGTGCCCTTGGCTCTGTAGCTCTGTTGTTTACTTGTTTTAGGGAACACAATGCACTGCTCCAGAGAGGCAGTTGGCAATTTACATCCCGCCCATCAGCATAACAAGGCTCCCTGTTCTCCAGGGCCTGTCTTGCCTTTCCGGTTTTTACACAGTTTGTGGATGTCCCTTTTGACCCGTGGGAAGTGATACTGCTTTGTAGTGCAGATTTGCATTGCCCGCTTGCTTGCTTGGCCAAAAAGGGCGTATGCGTTTTCTCCTGAATATATTCAGGAGAAAACGCATACGCCCTTTTTGGCCAAGTGCATCATTGTCGAAGTTGTGCCCCTCTTCCTGTGCTTTAAAGGTGATTCCAACGTACTTCTTGAAATCTGTTTCCTGCTATTCTTCCTCGCTTTCAAGTCCGCCTCGTTGCCTTCCCTCAACAGATTTTTGGACGATAGTTGTCCTTTATTACTCGGCCAGTTTGTGAATTGCTGTGCCCCTGAGCTCCATTTTTCAACTCGTTTTAGGTGAGCTGACCGCAAGTCCAAAATTTTGGTTGAGGACCTATACTGGTTCCCGGTGGGTGGCTGAGACTTTGGTTAATTCTTCTTCCTGCCGGGAAGTTAGAGTGATATGTGCCCGTCCAAATGCCTAACAGCTACTCTCTCATTGGTTCTCCCTCTTCCCTTTCATCCTCTGCCAAATTGGCAACGTGTGCGAACCAGGAGGTTAAAGGGGCTGTCTCTCCAAGTTGGTAGGTTGATAGTAAAGCAGATGGAAAGTCAAACCGGAGCACCACGAGAGAGACTATTCGTTGAGTTTTAGAAACCTTTCGTATTCACAGTGTGTCCGTTCTCTAGGTTTCCCGTACATGTTATAACTGTAGTAATATTCCCTTCAACCTGGAGAGTTGGGACCCATGGAATGGGTGCCATGTATTATTGCTTTAAAGGGTCTGCATTTGTTCACCCAATCTCACCAATCTTCTCAGTCCCAAGTGTCCAGCCTTATGCCACATCCAGCTCTCATTGTAGATAGGGTCATTCCAGGTTTCATCAGAGACGCTGAAGGAATTGTAAAGAATTTCCCAGTTGTTTTGTTTTGTTTTTGAAATTCCTTTTTATAGTGGGTTTGAGCTGATTCTCGCTGCCATGTTTATGCCAGTCTACACACACTTGATTCCCTTATGGAGACATATCAATACATAGGTTTTAAGATTCTTACTAGTCAGATATATTCCTCTGCGGCATATATGGGGTTTTGAGTCCCTTTCACTGAGGAAGTTGTAGGTCTTGTCTATTCCATAGTTGGTTTTTGGAATGGTACCTGTGCTTATATCAAACTCTGGTTTTTTGCATCACCCCACCTCTCCTTCCCCCTTAAGCAGGCATAAGAGTGTTTTCTAAATGTGAGACACTGTTCTCTTTCCTAACTCAGTTCTAGTGTAGCCATGTTTACAGGATCTTCATAAGTGATATCTTATGATAAGTTTCTTTTTCTGTGTGACTTATTTCACTTAGAATCATCGTACCTGAATCCACACATTTTGCTGCTACTGGTCTTATGACATTGATTTCATGGCTGAGGTATATTCCATCGTACGTAAGTACCACAGTTTTTTGAACCATTTTTATATTTCCTGAGATATATAAGGTGTACCCATGTTGAGGTCCTTGTAAGCAGTGCAGCCCTAAATTTTGGGGTGGCTCTGTCTTATTGAACTTCAGTTTTCCCAAGGTTTATTTCCTAGACGGGAAGTGCCCTTGGCTCTGTAGCTCTGTTCTTTACTTGTTTTAGGGAACACAATGCACTCCTCCAGAGAGGCAGTTGGCAATTTACATCCCGCCCATCAGCATAACAAGGCTCCCTGTTCTCCAGGGCCTGTCTTGCCTTTCCGGTTTTTACACATTTTGTGGATGTCCCTTTTGACCGGTGGGAAGTGATACTTCTTTGTAGTGCAGATTTTCATTGCCCGCTTGCTTGCTTGGCCAAAAAGGGCGTATGCGTTTTCTCCTGAATATATTCAGGAGAAAACACATACGCCCCATTTGGCCAAGTGCATCATTGTCGAAGTTGTGCCCCTCTTCCTGTGCTTTAAAGGCGATTCCAACATACCTCATGAAATCTGTTTCCTGCTATTCTGCCTCGCTTTCAAGTCCGCCTCGTTGCCTTCCCTAAACAGATTTTTGGACGATAGTTGTCCTTTATTACTCGGCCAGTTTGTGAATTGCTGTGCCCCTGAGCTCCATTTTTCAACTCGTTTTAGGTGAGCTGACCGCAAGTCCAAAATTTTGGTTCAGGACCTATACTGATTCCCGGTGGGGGGCTGAGACTTTGGTTAATTCTTCTTCCTGCCGGGAAATTACAGTGATATGTGCCCGTCCAAATGCCTAACAGCTACTCTCTCATTGGTTCTCCCTCTTCCCTTTCATCCTCTGCCAAATTGGCAACCTGTGCGAACCAGGAGGTTAAAGGGGCTGTCTCTCCATGTTGGGACGTTGATAGTAAAGCAGATGGAAAGTCAAACCCGAGCACCAGGAGAGGGACTATTCATTGAGTTTTAGAAACCTTTCGTATTCACAGTTTGTCCGTTCTCTAGGTTTCCCGTACATGTTATAACTGTAGTAATATTCCCTTCAACCTGGAGAGTTGGGACCCATGGAATGTGTGCCATGCATTATTGCTTTAAAGGGTCTGCATTTGCTCACCCAATCTCACCAATCCTCTCAGTCCCAAGTGTCCAGCCTTATGCCACATCCAGCTGTCATTGTAGATAGGGTCATACCAGGTATCATCAGAGACCCTGAAGGAATTGTAAAGAATTTCCCAGTTTTTTTTTGTTTTATTTTTGAAATTCCTTTTTATAGTGGGTTTGAGCTGATTCTCGCTGCCATGTATATTCCAGTCTAGACACACTTGATTCCCTTACGGAGACATATCAATACATAGGTTTTAAGATACTTACTAGTCAGATATATTCCTCTGCGGGAAATATGGGGTTTTGAGTCCCTTTCACTGAGGAAGGTGTAGGTCTTGTCTATTCCATAGTTGGTCTTTGGAACAGTACCTGTGCTTATATCAAACTCTGGTTTTATGCATCACCCCACCTCTCCTTCCCCCTTCAGCAGGCATAAGAGTGTTTTCTAAATGTGAGACTCTGTTCCCTTTCCTAACTCAGTTCAAGTGTAGCCATGTTTACAGGATCTTCATAAGTGATATCTTATGATAAGTTTATTTTTCTGTGTGACTTATTTCACTTAGAATCATCATACCTGAATCCACCCATTTTGCTGCTACTGGTCTTATGACATTGATTTCATGGCTGAGGGATATTCCATCGTACGTAAGTACCACAATTTTTTGAACCATTTTTATATTTCCTGGGATATTTAAGGTGTACCCAAGTTGAGGTCCTTGTAAGCAGTGCAGCCCTAAATTTTGGGGTGGCTCTGTCTTATTGATTTTCAGTTTTCCCAAGGTATATTCCCTAGACTGGAACTGCCCTTGGCTCTGTAGCTCTGTTGTTTACTTCTTTTAGGGAACACAATGCATTGCTCCAGAGAGGCAGTTGGCAATTTACATCCCGCCATCAGCATATCAAGGCTCCCTGTTCTCCAGGGCCAGTCTTGCCTTTCTGGTTTTTACACATTTTGTGGATGTCCCTTTTGACCGGTGGGAAGTGATACTTCTTTGTAGTGCAGATTTGCATTGCCCGCTTGCTTGCTTGGCCAAAAAGGGCGTATGCGTTTTCTCCTGAATATATTCAGGAGAAAACGCATACGCCCTTTTTGGCCAAGTGCATCATTGTCGAAGTTCTGCCCCTCTTCCTGTGCTTTAAAGGCGATTCCAACGTACCTCTTGAAATCTGTTTCCTGCTATTCTGCCTCGCTTTCAAGTCCGCCTCGTTGCCTTCCCTCAACAGATTTGTGGACGATAGTTGTCCCTTATTACTCTGCCAGTTTGTGAATTGCTGTGCCCTTGAGCTCCATTTTTCAACTCCTTTTTTGTGAGCTGACCGTAAGTCCAAAATTTTGGTTCAAGACTTATGCTGGTTCCCGGTTGGGGGCTGAGACTTTGGTTAATTCTTCTTCCTGCTGGGAAGTTAGAGTGATATGTGCCCGTCCAAATGCCTAACAGCTACTCTCTCATTGATTCTCCCTCTTCCCTATCATCCTCTGCCAATTTGGAAACCTGTGCCAACCAGGAGGTTAAAGGGGCTGTCTCTCCATGTTGGGAGATTGATAGTAAAGCAGATGGAAAGTCAAACCGGAGCACCAGGAGAGGGACTATTAGTTGAGTTTTAGAAACCTTTCATATTCACAGTGGGTCCGTTCTCTAGGTTTCCCGTACATGTTATAGCTGTAGTAATATTCCCTTCAACCTGGAGAGTTGGGACCCATGAAATGGGTGCCAGGCATTTGTGCTTTAAAGGGTCTGCATTTGCTCACCCAATCTCACCAATCCTCTCAGTCCCAAGTGTCCAGCCTTATGCCACATCCAGCTGTCGTTGTACATAGGGTCATTCCAGGTTTCATCAGAGACCCTGAAGGAATTGTAAAGAATTTCCCAGTTTTTTTGTTTTGTTTTTGAAATTCCTTTTTATACTGGGTTTGAGCTGATTCTCGCTGCCATGTTTATGCCAGTCTAGACACACTTGATTCCCTTACGGAGACATATCAATACATAGGTTTTAAGATTCTTACTAGTCAGATATATTCCTCTGCGGGATATAGGGTGTTTTGAGTCCCTTTCACTGAGGAAGGTGCAGGTCTTGTCTATTCCATAGTTGGTTTTTGGAACGGTACCTGTGCTTATATCAAGCTCTGGTTTCATGCATCACCCCACCTCTACTTCCACCTAAAGCAGGCATAAGAGTGTTTTCTAAATGTGAGACACTGTTCTCTTTCCTAACTCAGTTCAAGTGTAGCCATGTTTACAGTATCTTCATAAGTGATATCTTATGATAAGTTTCTTTTTCTGTGTGACTTATTTCACTTAGAATCATTGTACCTGAATCCACCCATTTTGCTGCTACTGGTCTTATGACATTGATTTCATGGCTGAGGGATATTCCATCGTACGTAAGTACCACAATTTTTTGAACCATTTTTATATTTCCTGGGATATTTAAGGTGTACCCAAGTTGAGGTCCTTGTAAGCAGTGCAGCCCTAAATTTTGGGGTGGCTCTGTCTTATTGATTTTCAGTTTTCCCAAGGTATATTCCCTAGACTGGAAGTGCCCTTGGCTCTGTAGCTCTGTTGATTACTTGTTTTAGGGAACACAATGCACTCCTCCAGAGTGACAGTAGGCAATTTACATCCCGCCCATCAACATAACAAGGCCACCGGTTCTCCAGGGCTTCTCTTGCATTACTGGTTTTTACACATTTTGTGGATTTCCCTTATGACCTGTGGGAAGTGATACTTCTTTGTAGTGCAGATTTCCATTGACCGCTTGCTTGCTTGGCCAAAAAGGGCGTATGCGTTTTCTCCTGAATATATTCAGGAGAAAACACATACGCCCTTTTTGGCCAAGTGCATCATTGTCGAAGTTGTGCCCCTCTTCCTGTGCTTTAAAGGCGATTCCAACGTACCTCTTGAAATCTGTTTTCTGCTATTCGGCCTCACTTTCAAGTCCGCCTCGTTGCCTTCCCTTAACAGATTTTTGCACGATAGTTGTCCTTTATTACTCGGTCAGTTTGTGAATTGCTGTGCCCGTGAGCTCAATTTTTCAACTCGTTTTTTGTGAGCTGACTGCAAATCCAAAATTTTGGTTCAGGACCTATGCTGGTTCCCGGTGGGGGGCTGAGACTTTGGTTAATCCTTCTTCCTGCCGGGAAGTTAGAGTGATATGTGCCCGTGCAAATGCCTAACAGCTACTCTCTCATTGGTTCTCCCTCTTCCCTTTCATACTCTGCCAAATTGGAAACGTGTGAGGACGAGGAAGTTAAAGGGGCTGTCTCTCCAACTTTGGAGATTGATAGTAAAGCAGATGGAAAGTCAACCAGGAGCACCAGGAGAGGGACTATTCGTTGAGTTTTAGAAACCTTTCGTATTCACAGTGTGTCCGTTCTCTAGGTTTCCCGTACATGTTATATCTGTAGTAATATTCCCTTCAACCTGGAGAGTTGGGACCCATGGAATGGGTGCCATGCATTATGGCTTAAAGGGGTCTGCATTTGCTCACCCAATCTCACCAATCCTCTCAGTCCCAAGTGTCCAGCCTTATGCCACATCCAGCTGTCGTTGTAGATAGGGTCATTCCAGGTTTCATCAGAGACCCTGAAGGAATTGTAAAGAATTTCCCAGTTTTTTTGTTTTGTGTTTGAAATTACTTTTTATAGTGGGTTTGAGCTGATTCTCGCTGCCATGTTGATGCCAGTCTAGACACACTTGATTCCCTTACGGAGACATATCAATACATAGGTTTTAAGATTCTTACTATTCAGATATATTCCTCTGCGGGAAATATGGGGTTTTGAGTCCCTTTCACTGAGGAAGGTGTAGATCTTGTCTATTCCATAGTTGGTTTTTGGAACGGTACCTGTGCTTATATCAAACTCTGGTTTTATGCATCACCCCACATCTCCTCCCCCCTTCAGCAGGCATAAGAGTGTTTTCTAAATGTGAGACACTGTTCTCTTTCCTAACTCAGTTCAAGTTTAGCCATGTTTACAGGATCTTCATAAGTGATATCTTATGATAAGTTTCTTTTTCTGTGTGACTTATTTCACTTAGAATCATCGTACCTGAATCCACCCATTTTGCTGCTAATGGTCCTATGACATTGATTTCGTGTCTGAGGGATATTCCATCGTACGTAAGTACCACAATTTTTTGAACCATTTTTATATTTCCTGGGATATTTAAGGTGTACCCAAGTTGAGGTCCTTGTAAGCAGTGCAGCCCTAAATTTTGGGGTGGCTCTGTCCTACTGATTTTCAGTTTTCCCAAGGTATATTCCCTAGACTGGAAGTGCCCTTGGCTCTGTAGCTCTGTTGTTTACTTGTTTTAGGGAACACAATGCACTCCTCCAGAGAGGCAGTTGGCAATTTACATCACGCCCATCAGCATAACAAGGCTCCCTGTTCTCCAGGGCCTGTCTTGCCTTTCTGGTTTTTACACATTTTGTGGATGTCCCTTTTGACCGGTGGGAAGTGATACTTCTTTGTAGTGCAGATTTGCATTGCCCGCTTGCTTGCTTGGCCAAAAAGGGCGTATGCGTTTTCTCCTGAATATATTCAGGAGAAAACGCATACGCCCTTTTTGGCCAAGTGCATCATTGTCGAAGTTGTGCCCCTCTTCCTGTGCTTTAAAGGCGATTCCAACGTACCTCTTGAAATCTGTTTCCTGCTATTCTGCCTCGCTTTCAAGTCCGCCTCGTTGCCTTCCCTCAACAGATTTTTGGACGATAGTTGTCCTTTATTACTCGGCCAGTTTGTGAATTGCTGTGCCCCTGAGCTCCATTTTTCAACTCGTTTTTGGTGAGCTGACCGCAAGTCCAAAATTTTGGTTCAGGACCTATGCTGGTTCCCGGTGGGTGGCTGAGACTTTGGTTAATTCATCTTCCTGCCGGGAAGTTAGTGTGATATGTGCCCGTCCAAATGCCAAACAGCTACTCTCTCATTGGTTCTCCCTCTTCCCTTTCATCCTCTGCGAAATTGGAAACCTGTGTGAACCAGGAGGTTAAAGGGGCTGTCTCTCCAAGTTGGGAGATTGATGGTAAAGCAGATGGAAAGTCAAACCGGAGCACCAGCAGAGGGACTATTCGTTGAGTTTTAGAAACCTTTCGTATTCACAGTGTGTCCGTTCTCTAGGTTTCCCGTACATGTTATAACTGTAGTAATATTCCTTTCAACATTCTGAGTAGGCACCCATGGAATGGGTGCCATGCATTATTGCTTTAAAGGGTCTGCATTTGCTCACCCAATCTCACCAATCCTCTCAGTCCCAAGTATCCAGCCTTATGCCACATCCAGCTGTCGTTGTAGATAGGGTCATTTCAGGTTTCATCAGAGACCCTGAAGGAATTGTAAAGAATTTCCCAGTTTTTTTGTTTTGTTTTTGCAATTCCTTTTTATAGTGGGTTTGAGCTGATTCTCGCTGCCATGTTTATGCCAGTCTAGACACACTTGATTCCCTTACGGAGACATATCAATACATAGGTTTTAAGATTCTTACTAGTCAGATATATTCCTCTGCGGGAAATATAGGGTTTTGAGTCCCTTTCACTGAGGAAGGTGTAGGTCTTGTCTATTCCATAGTTGGTTTTTGGAACGATACCTGTGCGTATACCAAACTCTGGTTTTATGCATCACCCCACCTCTCCTTCCCCCTTAAGCAGGCATAAGAGTGTTTTCTAAATGTTAGACACTGTTCTCTTTCCTAACTCAGTTCAAGTGTAGCCATATTTACAGGATCTTCATAAGTGATATCTTATGATAAGTTTCTTTTTCTGTGTGACTTATTTCACTTAGAATCATCGTACCTGAATCCACCCATTTTGCTGCTACTGGTCCTATGACTTTGATTTCGTGTCTGAGGGATATTCCATCGTACGTAAGTACCACAATTTTTTGAACCATTTTTATATTTCCTGGGATATTTAAGGTGTACCCAAGTTGAGGTACTTGTAAGCAGTGCAGCCCAAAATTTTGGGGTGGCTCTGTCTTATTGATTTTCAGTTTTCCCAAGGTATATTCCCTAGACTGGAAGTGCCCTTGGCTCTGTAGCTCTGTTGTTTTCTTGTTTTAGGGAACACAGTATACTCCTCCAGAGAGGCAGTTGGCAATTTACATCCCCCCCATCAGCATAACAAGGCACCCTGTTCTCCAGGGCCTGTCTTGCCTTTCTGGTTTTTACACATTTTGTGGATGTCCCTTTTGACCGGTGGGAAGTGATACTTCTTTGTAGTGCAGATTTGCATTGCCCGCTTGCTTGCTTGGCCAAAAAGGTCGTATGCGTTTTCTCCTGAATTCAGGAGAAAACGCATACACCCTTTTTGGCCAAGTGCATCATTGTCGAAGTTGTGCCCCTCTTCCTGTGCTTTAAAGGTGATTCCAACGTACCTCTTGAAATCTGTTTCCTGCTCTTCTGCCTCGCTTTCAAGTCTGCCTCGTTGCCTTCCCTCAACAGATTTGTGGACGATAGTTGTCCTTTATTACTCTGCCAGTTTGTGAATTGCTGTGCCCTTGAGCTCCATTTTTCAACTCCTTTTTTGTGAGCTGACCATAAGTCCAAAATTTTGGTTCAGGACATATGCTGGTTCCCGTTTGGGGGCTGAGACTTTGGTTAATTCTTCTTCCTGCTGGGAAGTTAGAGTGATATGTGCCCGTCCAAATGCCTAACAGCTACTCTCTCATTGGTTCTCCCTCTTCCCTTTCATCCTCTGCCAAATTGGAAGCCTGTGCGAACCAGGAGATTAAAGGTGCTGTCTCTCCAAGTTGGGAGATTGATAGTAAAGAAGATGGAAAGTCAAACCGGAGCACCAGGAGAGGGACAATTCGTTGAGTTTTAGAAACCTTTCGTATTCACAGGGTGTCCATTCTCTAGGTTTCCCATACATGTTATAACTGTAGTAATATTCCCTTCAACCTGGAGAGTTGGGACCCATGGAATGGGTGCCATGCATTATTGCTTTAAAGGGTCTGCATTTGCTAACTCAATCTCACCATTCCCCTCAGTCCCAAATGTCCAGCCTTATGCCACATCCAGCTGTCGTTGTAGATAGGGTCTTTCCAGGTTTCATCAGAGACCCTGAAGGATTTGTAAAGAATTTCCCAGTTTTTTTGTTTTGTTTTTGAAATTCCTTTTTATAGTGGGTTTGAGCTGATTCTCGCTGCCATGTTTATGCCAGTCTAGACACACTTGATTCCCTTACGGAGACATATCAATACATAGGTTTTAAGATTCTTACTAGTCAGATATATTCCTCTGCGGGAAATAGGGTGTTTTGAGTCCCTTTCACTGAGGAAGGTGTAGGTCTTGTCTATTCCATAGTTGGTTTTTGGAACGGTACCTGTGCTTATATCAAGCTCTGGTTTCATGCATCACCCCACCTCTACTTCCACCTAAAGCAGGCATAAGAGTGTTTTCTAAATGTGAGACACTGTTCTCTTTCCTAACTCAGTTCAAGTGTAGCCATGTTTACAGGATCTTCATAAGTGATATCTTATGATAATTTCTTTTTCTCTGTGACTTATTTCACTTAGAATCATCGTACCTGAATCCACCCATTTTGCTGCTACTGGTCTTATGACATTGATTTCATGGCTGAGGGATATTCTATCGTACGTAAGTACCAAAATATTTTGAACCATTTTTATATTTCCTGGGATATTTAAGGTGTACCCAAGTTGAGGTCCTTGTAAGCAGTGCAGCCCTAAATTTTGGGGCGGCTCTTGTTATTGATTTTCAGTTTTCCCAAGGTATATTCCCTAGACTGGAAGTGCCCTTGGCTCTGTAGCTCTGTACTTTACTTGTTTTAGGGAACACAATGCACTCCTCCAGAGAGGCAGTTGGCAATTTACATCACGCCCATCAGCATAACAAGGCTCCCTGTTCTCCATGGCCTGTTTTGCCTTTCTGGTTCTTACACATTTTGTAGATGTCCCTTTTGACCGGTGGGAAGTGATACTTCTTTGTAGTGCAGATTTGCATTGCCCGCTTGCTTGCTTGGCCAAAAAGGGGTGTATGCGTTTTCTCATGAATATATTCAGGAGAAAACGCATAATCCATTTTTGGCCAAGTGCATCATTGTCGAAGATGTGCCCCTCTTCCTGTGCTTTAAAGGCGATTCCAACGTACCTCTTGAAATCTGTTTCCTGCTGTTCTGCCTCGCATTCAAGTCCGCCTCGTTGCCTTCCCTCAACAGATTTTGGGACGATAGTTGTCCTTTATTACTCGGCCAGTTTGTGAATTGCTGTGCCCCTGAGCTCCATTTTTCAACTCGTTTTTGGTGAGCTGACCGCAAGTCCAAAATTTTGGTTCAGGACCTATACTGGTTCCCGGTGGGTGGCTGAGACTTTGGTTAATTCTTCTTCCTGCCGGGAAATTACAGTGATATGTGCCCGTCCAAATGCCTAACAGCTACTCTCTCATTGGTTCTCCCTCTTCCCTTTCATCCTCTGCCAAATTGGCAACCTGTGCGAACCAAGAGGTTAAAGGGGCTGTCTATCCAGTTGGGAGGTTGATAGTAAAGCAGATGGAAAGTCAAACCGGAGCACCAGGAGAGGGACTATTCGTTGAGTTTTAGAAACCTTTCGTATTCACAGTGTGTCCGTTCTCTAGGTTTCCCGTACATGTTATAGCTGTAGTAATATTCCCTTCAACCTGGAGAGTTCGGACCCATAGAATGGGTGCCATGCATTATTGCTTTAAAGGGTCTGCATTTGCTCACCTAATCTCACCAATCGTCTCAGTCCCAAGTGTCCCTCCTTATGCCACATCCAGCTGTAGTTGTAGATAGGGTCATTCCAGCTTTCATCAGAGACCCTGAAGGAATTGTAAAGAATTTCCCAGTTTTTTGTTTTGTTTTTGAAATTCCTTTTTATAGTGGGTTTGAGCTGATTCTCGCTGCCATGTTTATGCCAGTCTAGACACACTTGATTCCCTTACGGAGACATATCAATAAATAGATTTTAAGATTCTTACTAGTCAGATATATTCCTCTGCGGGAAATATGGGGTTTTGAGTCCCTTTCACTGAGGACGGTGTAGGTCTTGTCTATTCCATAGTTGGTTTTTGGAACGGTACCTGTGCTTATATCAAACTCTGGTTTTATGCATCACCCCACCTCTCCTTCCCCCTTAAGCAGGCATAAGAGTGTTTTCTAAATGTGAGACACTGTTCTCTTTCCTAACTCAGTTTAAGTGTAGCCATGTTTACAGGATCTTCATAAGTGATATCTTATGATAAGTTTCTTTTTCTCTGTGACTTATTTCACTTAGAATCATCGTACCTGAATCCACCCATTTTGCTGCTACTGGTCTTATGACATTGATTTCATGGCTGAGGGATATTCCATCGTACGTAAGTACCACAATTTTTTGAACCATTTTTATATTTCCTGGGATATTTAAGGTGTACCCAAGTTGAGGTCCTTGTAAGCAGTGCAGCCCTAAATTTTGGGGTGGCTCTGTCTTATTGATTTTCAGTTTTCCCAAGGTATATTCCCTAGACTGGAAGTGCCCTTGGCTCTGTAGCTCTGTTCTTTACTTGTTTTAGGGAACACAATGTACTCCTCTAGAGAGGCAGTTGGCAATTTACATCCCGCTCATCAGCATAACAAGGCTCCCTGTTCTCCAGGGCCTCTCTTGCCTTTCTAGTTTTTACACATTTTGTGGATGTCCCTTATGAACGGTGGGAAGTGATACTTCTTTGTAGTGCAGATTTGCATTGCCCGCTTGCTTGCTTGGCCAAAAAGGGCGTATGCATTTTCTCCTGAATATATTCAGGAGAAAACACATACGCCGTTTTTGGCCCAGTGCATCATTGTCTTAGTTGTGCCCCTCTTCCTGTGCTTTAAAGGCGATTCCAACGTACCTCTTGAAATCTGTTTCCTGCTATTCTGCCTCGCTTTCGAGTCCGCCTCGTTGCCTTCCCTCAACAGATTTTTGGACGATAGTTGTCCTTTATTACTCGGCCAGTTAGTGAATTGCTGTGCCCCTGAGCTCCATTTTTCAACTCGTTTTTGGTGAGCTGACCGCAAGTCCAAAATTTTGGTTCAGGACATATGCTGGTTCCCGGTGCAGGGCTGACACTTTGGTTAATTCTTCTTCCTGCCGGGAAGTTAGAGTGATATGTGCCCGTCCAAATGCCTAACAGCTACTCTCTCATTGGTTCTCCCTCTTCCCTTTCATCCTCTGCCAAATTGGAAGCCTGTGCGAACCAGGAGGTTAAAGGGGCTGTCTCTCCAAGTTGGGAGATTGATAGTAAAGCAGATGGAAAGTCAAACCGGAGCACCATGGGAGGATCTATTCGTTGAGTTTTAGAAACCTTTCGTATTCACAGTGTGTCTGTTCTCTAGGTTTCCCGTACATGTTATAACTGTAGTAATATTCCCTTCAACCTGGAGAGTTGGGACCCATGGAATGGGTGCCAGGCATTATTGCTTTAAAGGGTCTTCATTTGCTCCCCCAAACTCACCAATCCTCTCAGTCCCAATTGTCCAGCCTTATGCCACATCCAGCTGTCATTGTAGATAGGGTCATTCCAGGTTTCATCAGAGACCCTCAAGGAATTGTAAAGAATTTCCCAGTTTTTTTGTTTTGTTTTGAAATTCCTTTTTATAGTGCGTTTGAGCTGATTCTCGCTGCCATGTTTATGCCAGTCTAGACACACTTGATTCCCTTACGGAGACATATCAATACATAGGTTTTAAAATTCTTACTAGTCAGATATATTCCTCTGCGGGAAATATGGGGTTTTCAGTCCCTTTCACTGAGGAAGGTGTAGGTCTTGTCTATTCCATAGTTGGTTTTTGGAACGGTACCTGTGCTTATATCAAACTCTGGATTTATGCATCACCCCACCTCTCCTTCCCCCTTAAGCAGGCATAAGAGTGTTTTCTAAATGTGAGACACTGTTCTCTTTTCTAACTAAGTTGAAGTGTAGCCATGTTTACAGGATCTTCATAAGTGATATATTATGATAAGTTTCTTTTTCTGTGTGACTTATTTCACTTAGAATCATCGTACCTGAATCCACCCATTTTGCTGCTACTGGTCTTATGACATTGATTTCATGGCTGAGGGATATTCCATCGTACGTAACTACCACAAATTTTTGAACCATTTTTATATTTCCCGTGATATTTAAGGTGTACCCAAGTTGAGGTCCTTGTAAGCAGTGCAGCCCTAAATTTTGGGGTGGCTCTGTCTTATTGATTTTCAGTTTTCCCAAGGTATATTCCCTAGACTGGAAGTGCCCTTGGCTCTGTAGCTCTGTTCTTTACTTGTTTTAGAGAACACAATGCACTCCTCCAGAGGGGCAGTTGGCAATTTACATCCCGCCCATCAGCATAACAAGGCTCCCTGTTCTCCAGGGCCTGTCTTGCCTTTTTGATTTTTACAAATTTTGTGGATGTCCCTTTTGACCGGTGGGAAGTGATACTTCTTTGTAGTGCAGATTTGCATTGCCCGATTGCTTGCTTGGCCAAAAAGGGCGTATGCGTTTTCTCCTGAATATATTCAGATGAAAACACATACACCCTTTTTGGCCAAGTGCATCATTATCGAAGTTGTGCCCCTCTTCCTGTGCTTTAAAGGCGATTCCAACGTACCTCTTGAAATCTGTTTCTGGCTATTCTGCCTCGCTTTCAAGTCCGCCTCGTTGCCTACCCTCAACAGATTTTTGGACGATAGTTGTCCTTTATTACTCGGCCAGTTTGTGAATTGCTGTGCCCCTGAGCTCAATTTTTAAACTCGTTTTTTGTGAGCTGACTGCAAGTCCAAAATTTTGGTTCAGGACCTATACTGGTTCCCGGTGGTTGGCTGAGAATTTGGTTAATTCTTCTTCCTGCCGGGAAATTACAGTGATATGTGCCCGTGCAAACGCCTAACAGCTACTCTCTCATTGGTTCTCCCTCTTCCCTTTCATCCTCTGCCAAATTGGCAACCTGTGCGAACCAGGTGGTTAAAGGGGTGGTCTCTCCAAGTTGGGAGGTTATAGTAAAGCAGATGGAAAGTCAAACCGGGGCTCCAGGAGAGGGACTATTCGTTGAGTTTTAGAAATCTTTCATATTCACAGTGTGTACGTTTTCTAGGTTTCCCGTACATGTTATAGCTGTAGTAATATTCCCTTCAACTTGGAGAGTTGGGACCCATGGAATGGGTGCCAGGCATTTGTGCTTTAAAGGGTCTGCATTTGCTCACCCAATCTCACCAATCTTCTCAGTGTCAAATATCCCTCCTTATGCCACATCCAGCTGTCATTGTAGATAGGGTCATTCCAGGTTTCATCAGAGACCCCGAAGGAATTGTAAAGAATTACGCAGTATTTTCGTTTTGTTTTTGAAATTCCTTTTTATAATGGGTTTGAGCTGATTCTCGCTGCCATGTTTATGCCAGTCTAGACACACTTGATTCCCTTACGGAGACATATCAATACATAGGTTTTAAGATTCTTACTAGTCAGATATATTCCTCTGCGGGAAATATGGGATTCTGATTCCCTTTCACTGAGGAAGGTGTAGGTCTTGTCTATTCCATAGTTGGTTTTTGGAACGGTACCTGTGCTTATATCAAACTCTGGTTTTATGCATCACCCCACCTCTCCGTCCCACTTAAGCAGGCATAAGAGTGTTTTCTAAATGTGAGACACTGTTCACTTTCCTAACTCAGTTCAAGTGTAGCCATGTTTACAGGATCTTAATAAGTGATATTTTATGATAAGTTTCTTTTCCTGTGTGACTTATTTCACTTAGAATCATCGTACATGAATCCACCCATTTTGCTGCTACTGGTCTTATGACATTGATTTCATGGCTGAGGGATATTCCATCGTACGTAAGTACCACAATTTTTTGAACCATTTTTATATTTCCTGGGATATTTAAGGTGTACCCAAGTTGAGGTCCTTGTAAGCAGTGCAGCCTTAAATTTTGGGGTGGCTCTGTCTTATTGATTTTCAGTTTTCCCAAGGTATATTCCCTAGACTGGAAGTGCCCTTGGCTCTGTAGCTCTGTTGTTTACTTGTTTTAGGGAACACAATGCACTCCACCAGAGAGGCATTTGGCAATTTACATCCCGCCCATCAGCATAACAAGGCTCCCTGTTCTCCAGTGCCTGTCTTGCCAGTCTGGTTTTTACACATTTTGTGGATGTCCCTTTTGACCGGTGGGAAGTGATACTTCTTTTTAGTGCAGATTTCCATTGCCCGCTTGCTTGCTTGGCCAAAAATAGAGTATGCGTTTTCTCCTGAATATATTCAGGAGAAAACGCATACGCCCTTTTTGGCCAAGTGCATCATTGTCGAAGTTGTGCCCCTCTTCCTGTGCTTTAAAGGCGATTCCAACGTACCTCTTGAAATCTGTTTCCTGCTATTCTGCCTCGCTTTCAAGTCCGCCTCGTTGCCTTCCCTCAACAGATTTTTGGACGATTGTTGTCCTTTATTACTCGGCCAGTTTGTGAATTGCTGTGCCCCTGAGCTCCATTTTTCAACTCGTTTTTGGTGAGCTGACCGCAAGTCCAAAATTTTGATTCAGCACCTATACTGGTTCCCAGTGGGTGGCTGAGACTTTGGTTAATTCTTCTTCCTGCCGGGAAATTAGAGTGATATGTGCCCGTCCAAATGCCTAACAGCTACTCTCTCATTGGTTCTCCCTCTTCCCTTTCATCCTCTGCCAAATTGGCAACCTGTGTGAACCAGGAGGTTAAAGGGGCTGTCTCTCCAAGTTGGGAGGTTGATAGTAAAGCAGATGGAAAGTCAAATCGGAGCACCAGGAGAGGGACTATTCGTTGAGTTTTAGAAACCTTTCGTATTCACAGTGTGTCCGTTCTCTAGGTTTCCCATACATGTTATAGCTGTAGTAATCTTCCCTTCAACCTGAAGAGTTGGGACCAACGGAATGGGAGCCAGTCATTTGTGCTTTAAAGGGTCTGCATTTGCTCACCCAATCTCACCAATCCTCTCAGTCCCAAGTGTCCAGCCTTCTGCCACATCCAGCTGTCGTTGTAGATAGGGTCATTCCAGGTTTCATCAGAGACGCTGAAGGAATTGTAAAGAATGTCCAAGTTTTTTTGTTTTGTTTTTGAAATTCCTTTTTATAGTGGGTTTGAGCTGATTCTCGCTGCCATGTTTATGCCAGTCTAGACACACTTGATTCCCTTACGGAGACATATCAATACATAGGTTTTAACATTCTTACTAGTCAGATATATTCCTCTGCGGGAAATATGGGGTTTTGAGTCCCTTTCACTGAGGAAGGTGTAGGTCTTGTCTATTCCATAGTTGGTTTTTGGAACCGTACCTGTGCTTATATCAAACTCTGGTTTTATGCATCACCCCACCTCTCCTTCCGCCTTAAGCAGGCATAAGAGTGTTTTCTAAATGTGAGACACTGTTCTCTTTCCTAACTCATTTCATATGTAGCCATGTTTACAGGATCTTCATAAGTGATATGTTATGATAAGTTTCTTTTTCTGTGTGACTTATTTCACTGAGAATCATCGTACCTGAATCCAACCATTTTGCTGCAACTGGTGTTATGACATTGATTTCATGGCTGAGGGATATTAAATCATATGTACGTACCACAATTTTTTGAACCATTTATATATTTCCTGGGATATTTTAGGTGTACCCAAGTTGAGGTCCTTGTAAGCAGTGCAGCCCTAAATTTTGGGGTGTCTCTGTCTTATTGATTTTCAGTTTTCCAAAGGTATATTCCCTAGACTGGAAGTGCCCTTGGCTCTGTAGCTCTGTTCTTTACTTGTTTTAGGGAACACAATGCACTCCTCCAGAGAGGCAGTTGGCAATTTACATCCCGCCCATCAGCATAACAAGGCTCCCTGTTCTCCAGGGCCTGTCTTGCCTTTCTGGTTTTTACACATTTTGTGGTTGTCCCTTTTGACCGGTGGGAAGTGATACTTCTTTGTAGTGCAGATTTGCATTGCCCGATTCCTTGCTTGGCCAAAAAGGGCGTATGCGTTTTCTCCTGAATATATTCAGGAGAAAACGCATGCGCCCTTTTTGGCCAAGTGCATCATTGTCGAAATTGTGCCCCTCTTCCTAGCTTTAAAGGCGATTCCAACGTACCTCTTGAAATCTGTTTCCTGCTATTCTGCCTCGCTTTCATGTCCACCTCGTTGCCTTCCCTCAACGGATTTTTGGACCATAGTTTTCCTTTATTACTCAGCCAGTTTTTGAATTGCTGTGCCCCTGAGCTCCATTTTTCAACTCGTTTTTGGTGAGCTGACCGCAAGTCCAAAATTTTGGTTCAGGACCTATACTGGTTCCCTGTGGGTGGCTGAGACTTTGGTTAATTCTTCGTCCTGCCGGGAAATTACAGTGATATGTGCCCGTCCAAATGCCTAACAGCTACTCTCTCATTGGTTCTCCCTCTTCCCTTTCATCCTCTGCCAAATTGGCAACCTGTGGGAACCAGGAGGTTAAAGGGGCTGTCTCTCAAAGTTGGGAGGTTGATAGTAAAGCAGATGGAAAGTCAAACCGGAGCACCAGGAGAGGGACTATTCGTTGAGTTTTAGAAACCTTTCGTGTTCACAGTGTGTCCGTTCTCTAGGTTTCCCGTACATGTTATAACTGTATTAATATTTCCTTCAACATGGAGAGTTGGGACCCATGGAATGGGTGCCATGCATTATTGCTTTAAAGGGTCTGCATTTGCGCACCCAATCTCACCAATCCTCTCAGTCCCAAGTGTCCAGCCTTATGCCACATCCAGCTGTCGTTGTAGATAGGGTCATTCCAGGTTTCATCAGAGACCCTGAAGGAATTGTAAAGAATTTCCCAGTTTTTTGTTTTGTTTTTGAAATTCCTTTTTATAGTGGGTTTGAGCTGATTCTCGCTGCCATGTTTATGCCAGTCTAGACACACTTGATTCCCTTACGGAGACATATCAATACATACGTTTTAACATTCTTACTAGTCAGATATATTCCTCTTCGGGAAATATGGGGTTTTGAGTCCCTTTCACTGAGGAAGGTGTATGTCTTGTCTATTCCATAGTTGGTTTTTGGAACGGTACCTGTGGTTATATCAAACTCTGGTTTTATGCATCACCCCACCTCTCCTGCCCCCTTAAGCAGGCATAAGAGTGTTTTCTAAATGTGAGACACTGTTCTCTTTCCTAACTCAGTTCAAGTGTAGCCATGTTTACAGGATCTTCATAAGTGATATCTTATGATAAGTTTCTTTTTCTGTGTGACTTATTTCACTTAGAATCATCGTACCTGAATCCACCCATTTTGCTGCTACTGGTCTTATGACATTGATTTCATGGCTGAGGGATATTCCATCGTACGTAAGTACCACAATTTTTTGAACCATTTTTATATTTCCTGGGATATTTAAGGTGTACCCAAGTTGAGGTCCTTGTAAGCAGTGCAGCCCTAAATTTTGGTGTGGCTCTGTCTTATTGATTTTCAGTTTTCCCAAGGAATATTCCCTAGACTGGAAGTGCCCTTGGCTCTGATGCTCTGTTCTTTACTTGTTTTAGGGAACACAATGCACTCCTCCAGAGAGGCAGTTGGCAATTTACATCCCGCCCATCCGCATAACAAGGCTCCCTGTTCTCCAGGGCCTGTCTTGCCTTTCTGGTTTTTACACATTTTGTGGATGACCCTTTTGACCGGTGGGAAGTTATACTTCTTTGTAGTGCAGATTCGCATTGCCTGCTTGCTTGCTTGGCCAAAAAGGGCGTATGCGTTTTCTCCTGAATATATTCAGGAGAAAACGCATACGCCCTTTTTGGCCAAGTGCATCATTGTCGAAGTTGTGCCCCTCTTCTTGTGCTTTAAAGGCGATTCCAACGTACCTCTTGAAATCTGTTTCCTGCTATTCTGCCTCGCTTTCAAGTCCGCCTCGTTGCCTTCCCTCAAGAGATTTTTGGACGATAGTTGTCCTTTATTACTCGGCCAGTTTGTGAATTGCTGTGCCCCTGAGCTCCATTTTTCAACTCGTTTTTGGTGAGCTGACCGCAAGTCCAAAATTTTGGTTCAGTACCTATACTGGTTCCCGGTGGGTGGCTGAGACTTTGGTTAATTCTTCTTCTTGCCCGGAAATTACAGTGATATGTGCCCGTCCAAATGCCTAACAGCTACTCTCTCATTGGTTCTCCCTCTTCCCTTTCATCCTCTGCCAAATTGGCAACCTGTGCAAACCAGGAGGTTAAAGGGGCTGTCTCTCCAAGTTGGGAGGTAGATAGTAAAGCAGGTGGAAAGTCAAACTGGAGCACCAGGAGAGGGACTATTCGTTGAGTTTTAGAAACCTTTCATATTCACAGTGTGTCCGTTCTCTAGGTTTCCCGTACATGTTATAGCTGTAGTAATATTCCCTTCAACCTGGAGAGATGGGACCCGTGGAATGGGTGCCAGGAATTTGTGCTTTAAAGGGTCTGCATTTGCTCACCCAATCTCACCAATCCTCTCAGTCCCAAGTGGCCCTCCTTATGCCACATCCAGCTGTCATTGTAGATAGTGTCATTCCAGGTTTCATCAGAGACCCTGAAGGAATTGTAAAGAACTTCCCAGTTTTTTTGTTTTGTTTTTGAAATTCCTTTTAATAGTGGGTTTGAGCTGATTCTCGCTGCCATGCTTATGCTAGTCTAGACACACTGGATTCCCTTACGGAGACATATCAATACATAGGTTTTAAGATTATTACTACTCAGATATATTTCTCTGCGGGAAATATGGGGTCTTGAGTCCCTTTCACTGAGGAAGGTGTAGGTCTTGTCTATTCCATAGTTGGTTTTTGGAACGGTACATGTGCTTATATCAAGCTCTGGTTTTATGCATCACCCCACATCTCATTCCCCCTTAAGCAGGCATAAGAGTGTTTTCTAAATGTGAGACACTGTTCTCTTTCCTAACTCTGTTCAAGTGTAGCCATGTTTACAGGATCTCCATAAGTGATATCTATCTTATGATAAGTTTCTTTTTCTGTGTGACTTATTTCACTTATAATCATCGTACCTGTATCCACCCATTTTGCTGCTACTGGTCTTATGACATTGATTTCATGGCTGAGGGATATTCCATCGTACGTAAGTACCACAATTTTTTGAACCATTTTTATATTTCCTGGGATATTTAAGGTGTACCCAAGTTGAGGTCCTTGTAAGCAGTGCAGCCCTAAATTTTGGCGTGGCTCTGTCTTATTGATTTTCAGTTTTCCCAAGGTATATTCCCTAGACTGGAAGTGCCCTTGGCTCTGTAGCTCTGTTCTTTACTTGTTTAGGGAACACAATGCACTCCTCCAGAGAGGCAGTTGGCAATTTACATCCCGCCCATCAGCATAACAAGGCTCCCTGTTCTCCAGGGCCTGTCTTGCCTTTCTGGTTTTTACACATTTTGTGGATGTCCCTTTTGACCGGTGGGAAGTGATACTTCTTTGTAGTGCAGATTTGCATTGCCCGCTTGCTTGCTTGGCCGAAAAGGGCGTATGCGTTTTCTCCTGAATATATTCAGGAGAAAACGCATACGCCCTTTTTGGCCACGTGCATCATTGTCGAAGTTGTGCCCCTCTTCCTGTGCTTTAAAGGCGATTCCAACATACCTCTTGAAATCTGTTTCCTGCTATTCTGCATCGCTTTCAAGTCCGCTTCGTTGCCTTCCCTCACAGATTTTTGGACGATAGTTGTCCTTTGTTACTCGGCCAGTTTGTGAATGGCTGTGACCCTGAGCTCCATTTTTCAACTCGTTTTTGGTGAGCTGACCGCAAGTCCAAAATTTTGGTTCAGGACCTATGCTGGTTCCCGGTGGGGGGCTGAGAATTTGGTTAATTCTCCTTACTGCCGGGAAATTACAGTGATATGTGCCCGTCCAAATGCCTAACAGCTACTCTCTCATTGGTTCTCCGTATTCCCTTTCATCCTCTGCCAAATTGGCAACCTGTGTGAACCAGGAGGTTAAAGGGTCTGTCTCTCCAAGTTGGGAGGTTGATAGTAAAGCAGATGGAAAGTCAAACCGGAGCACCAGGAGAGGGACTATTCGTTGAGTTTTAGAAACCTTTCGTATTCGCAGTGTGTCCGTTCTCTAGGTTTCCCGTACATGTTATAACTGTAGTAATATTCCCTTCAACCTGGAGAGTTGGAACCCATGGAATGGGTGCCATGCATTATTGCTTTAAAGTGTCTGTATTTGCTCACCAAATCTCACCAATCCTCTCAGTCCCAAGTGTCCAGCCTTATGCCACATCCAGCTGTCATTGTAGATAGGGTCATTCCAAGTTTCATCAGAGACCCTGAAGGAATTTTAAAGAGTTTCCCATTTTTCTGTTTTGTTTTTGAAATTCCTTTTTATAGTGGGTTTGAGCTGATTCTCGCTGCCATTTTTATGCCAGTCTAGACACACTTGATTCCCTTACGGAGACATATCAATACATAGGTTTTAAGATTCTTACGAGTCAGATATATTCCTCTGCGGGAAATATGGGGTTTTGAGTCCCTTTCACTGAGGAAGGTGTAGGTCTTGTCTATTCCATAGTTGGTTTTTGGAACGGTACCTGTGCTTATATCAAACTCTGGTTTTATGCATCACCCCACCTCTCCTTCCCCCTTAAGCAGGCGTAAGAGTGTTTTCTAAATGTGAGACACTGTTCTCTTTCCTAACTCAGTTCAAGTGTAGCCATGTTTACAGGATCTTCATAAGTGATATCTTAGGATAAGTTTCTTTTTCTGTGTGACTTATTTCACTTAGAATCATCATAACTGAATCCACCCATTTTGCTGCTACTGGTCTTATGACATTGATTACATGACTGAGGGATATTCCATCGTACGTAAGTACCACAAATTTGAACCATTTTTATATTTCCTGGGATATTTAAGGTGTACCCAAGTTGAGGTCCTTGTAAGCAGTGCAGCCCTAAATTTTGGGGTGGCTCTGTCTTATTGATTTTCAGTTTTCCCAAGGTATATTCCCTAGACTGGAAGTGCCCTTGGCTCTGTAGCTCTGTTGTTTACTTGTTTTAGGGAACACAATGCACTCCTCCAGAGAGGCTGTTGGCAATTTACATCCCGCCCATCAGCATAACAAGTCTCCCTGTTCCCCAGGGCCTGCCTTGCCTTTCTGGTTTTTACACATTTTGTGGATGTCCCTTTTGACCGGTGGGAAGTGATACTTCTTTGTAGTGCAGATTTGCATTGCCCGCTTGCTTGCTTGACCAAAAAGGGCGTATGCGTTTTCTCCTGAATATATTCAGGAGAAAACGCATACGCCCTTTTTGGCCAAGTGCATCATTGTCGAAGTTGTGCCCCTCTTCCTGTGCTTTAAAGGAGATTCCAACATACCTCTTGAAATCCGTTTCCTGCTCTTCTGCCTCGCTTTCAAGTCCCTCGCGTTGCCTTCCCTCAACAGATTTTTGGACGATACTTGTCCTTTATTACTTGGCCAGTTTGTGAATTGCTGTGCCCCTGAGCTCCATTTTTCAACTCGTTTTTGGTGAGCTGACCTCAAGTCCAAAATTTTGGTTCAGGACCTATGCTGGTTCCTGGTGGGGGGCTGAGAGTTTGGTTAATTCTTCTTCCTGCCAGGAAATTACAGTGATATGTGCCCATCCAAATGCCTAAAAGCTACTCTCTCATTGGTTCTCCCTCTTCCCTTTCATCCTCTGCCAAATTGGCAACCTGTGCGAACCAGGAGGTTAAAGGGGCTGTCTCTCCAAGTTGGGAGGTTGATAGTAAAGCAGATGGAAAGTCAAAGCGGAGCAAAAGGAGAGGGACTATTCGTTGAGTTTTAGAAACCTTTCGTATTCACAGTGTGTCCATTCTCTAGGTTTCCCGTACATGTTATAGCTGTAGTAATATTCCCTTCAACCTGGAGAGTTCGGACCCATGGAATGGGTGCCATGCATTATTGCTTTAAAGGGTCTGCATTTGCTCACCCAATCTCACCTATCCTCTCAGTCCCAAGTGTCCAGCCTTATGCCACATCCAGCTGTCGTTGTAGATAGGGTCATTCCAGGTTTCATCAGAGACCCTGAAGGAATTGTAAAGAATTTCCCAGTTTTTTTGTTTTCTTTTTGAAATTCCTTTTTATAGTGGGTTTGAGCTGATTCTCGCTGCCATGTTTATGCCAGTCTAGACACACTTGATTCCCTTACGGAGACATATCAATACATAGGTTTTAAGATTCTTACTAGTCAGATATATTCTTCGGCGGGAAATATGGGGTTTTGAGTCCCTTTCACTGAGGAAGGTGTAGGTCTTGTCTATTCCATAGTTGGTTTTTGGAACGGTACCTGTGCTTATATCAAACTCTGGTTTTATGCATCACCCCACCTCTCCTTCCCCCTTAAGCAGGCATAAGAGTGTTTTCTAAATGTGAGACACTGTTCTCTTTCCTAACTCAGTTCAAGTGTAGCCATGTTTACAGGATCTTCATAAGTGATATCTTATGATAAGTTTCTGTTTCTGTGTGAGTTATTTCACTTAGAATCATCGTACCTGAATCCACCCATTTTGCTGCTACTGGTCTTATGACACTGATTTCATGGCTGAGGGATATTCCATCGTACGTAAGTACCACAATATTTTGAACCATTTTTATATTTCCTGGGATATTTAAGGTGTACCCAAGTTGAGGTCCTTGTAAGCAGTGCAGCCCTAAATTTTGGGGTGGCTCTGTCTTATTGATTTTCAGTTTTCCCAAGGTATATTCCCTAGACTGGAAGTGCCCTTGGCTCTGTAGCTCTGTTGTTTACTTGTTTTAGGGAACACAATGCACTCCTCCAGAGAGGCAGTTGGCAATTTACATCCCACATATCAGCATAACAAGGCTCCCTGTTCTCCAGGGCCTGTCTTGCCTTTCTGGTTTTTACACATTTTGTGGATGTCCCTTTTGACCAGTGGGAAGTGATACTTCTTTGTAGTGCAGATTTGCATTGCCCGCTTGCTTGCTTCGCCAAAAAGGGCGTATGCGTTTTCTCCTGAATATATTCAGGAGAAAACGCATATGCCCTTTTTGGCCAAGTGCATCATTGTCGATGTTGTGCCCCTCTTCCTGTGCTTTAAAGGCGATTCCAACGTACCTCTTGAAACCTGTTTCCTTCTATTCTGCCTCGCTTTCACGTCCGCTTCGTTGCCTTCCCTCAACAGATTTTTGGACGATAGTTGTCCTTTATTACTCGGCCAGTTTGTGAATTGCTGTGCCCCTGAGCTACATTTTTAAACTCGTTTTTGGTGAGCTGACCGCAAGTCTAAAATTTTGATTCAGGACCTATACTGTTTCCCGGTTGGTGGCTGAGACTTCGGTTAACTCTTCTTCCTACCGGGAAGTTAGAGTGATATGTGCACGTCGAAATGTCTAACAGCTACTCTCTCATTGGTTCTCCCTATTCCCTTTCATCCTCTGCCAAATTGGCAATGTCTGTGAACCAGGAGGTTAAAGGGGCTGTCTCTCCAAGTTGGGAGGTTGATAGTAAAGCAAATGGAAAGTCAAACCGGAGCACCAGGAGAGGGACTATTCGTTGAGTTTTAGAAACCTTTCGTATTCACAGTGTGTCCGTTCTCTACGTTTCCCGTACATGTTATAGCTGTAGTAATATTCCCTTCAACCTGGAGAGTTCGGACACATGGAATGGGTGCCATGCATTATTGCTTTATAGGGTCTGCATTTGCTCACCCAATCTCACCAATCGTCTCAGTCCCAAGTGACCCACCTTCTGCCACATCCAGCTGTTATTGTAGATAGGGTCATTCCAGGTTTCATCAGAGACCCTGAAGGAATTGTAAAGAATTTGCCAGTTTTTTTGTTTTGTTTTTGAAATTCCTTTTTATAGTGGGTTTGAGCTGATTCTCACTGCCATGTTTATGTCAGTCTAGACACACTTGATTCCCTTACGGAGACATATCAATACATAGGTTTTAAGATTCTTACTAGTCAGATATATTCCTCTGCGGGAAATATGGGGTTTTGAGTCCCTTTCACTGAGGAAGGTGTAGGTCTTGTCTATTCCATAGTTGGTTTTTGGAACGGTACCTGTGCTTATATCAAACTCTGGTTTTATGCATCACCCCACCTCTCCTTCCCCATTAAGCTGGCATAAGGGTGTTTTATAATGTGAGACACAGTTCTCTTTCCTAACTCAGTTCAAGTGTAGCCATGTTTACAGGATCTTCATAAGTGATATCTTATGATAAGTTTCTTTTTCTCTGTGACTTATTTCACTTAGAATCTTCGTACATGAATCCACCCATTTTGCTGCTACTGGTCTTATGACATTGTTTTCATGGCTGAGGGATATTCCATCGTACGAATGTACCACAAATTTTTGAACCATTTTTATATTTCCTGGGATATTTAAGGTGTACCCAAGTTGAGGTCCTTGTAAGCAGTGCAGCCCTAAATTTTGGGGTGGCTCTGTCTTATTGATTTTCAGTTTTCCCAAAGTATATTCCCTAGACTGGAAGTGCCCTTGGCTCTGTAGCTCTGTTGTTTACTTGTTTTAGGGAACACAATGCACTCCTCCAGAGAGGCAGTTGGCAATTTACATCCCGCCCATCAGCATAACAATGCTCCCTGTTCTCCAGGGCCTGTCTTGCCAGTCTGGTTTTTACACATTTTGTGGATGTCCCCTTTGACCGGTGGGAAGTGATACTTCTTTGTAGTGCAGATTTGCATTGCCCGCTTGCTTGCTTGGCCAAAAAGGGCGTATGCGTTTTCTCCTGAATATATTCAGGAGAAAACGCATACGCCCTTTTTGTCCAAGTGCATCATTGTCGAAGTTGTGCCCCTCTTCCTGTGCTTTAAAGGCGATTCCAACGTACCTCTTGAAATCTGTTTCCTGCTATTCTGCCTCGCTTTCAAGTCTGCCTCGTTGCCTTCCCTCAACAGATTTTTGGACGATAGTTGTCCTTTATTACTCGGCCAGTTTGGGAATTGCTGTGCCCCTGAGCTCCATTTTTCAACTCGTTTTTGGTGAGCTGACCGCAAGTCCAATATTTTGGTTCAGGACCTATACTGGTTCCCGGTGGGTGGCTGAGGCTTTGGTTAATTCTTCTTCTTGCCGGGAAATTACAGTGATATGTGCCCGTCCAAATGCCTAACAGCTACTCTCTCATTGGTTCTCCCTCTTCCCTTTCATCCTCTGCCAAATTGGAAACCTGTGCGAACCAGGAGGTTAAAGGGGCTGTCTCTCCAAGTTGGGAGCTTGATAGTAAAGCAGATTGAAAGTCAAAAAGGAGCACCAGGAGAGGGACTTTTCGTTGAGTTTTAGAAACCTTTCGTATTCACAGTGTGTCCGTTCTCTAGGTTTCCCGTACATGTTATAGCTGTAGTAATATTCCCTTCAACCTGGAGAGTTCGGACACATGGAATGGGTGCCATGCATTATTGCTTTATAGGGTCTGCATTTGCTCACCCAATCTCACCAATCGTCTCAGTCCCAAGTGACCCTCCTTCTGCCACATCCAGCTGTTATTGTAGATAGGGTCATTCCAGGTTTCATCAGAGACCCTGAAGGAATTGTAAAGAATTTCCCAGTTTTTTTGTTTTGTTTTTGAAATTCTTTTTATAGTGGGTTTGAGCTGATTCTCACTGCCATGTTTATGTCAGTCTAGACACACTTGATTCCCTTACGGAGACATATCAATACATAGGTTTTAAGATTCTTACTAGTCAGATATATTCCTCTGCGGGAAATATGGGGTTTTGAGTCCCTTTCACTGAGGAAGGTGTAGGTCTTGTCTATTCCATAGTTGGTTTTTGGAACGGTACCTGTGCTTATATCAAACTCTGGTTTTATGCATCACCCCACCTATACTTCCCCCTTAAGCAGGCATAAGAGTGTTTTCTAAATGTGAGACACTGTTCTCTTTCCTAACTCAGTTCAAGTGTAGCCATGTTTACAGGATCTTCATAAGTGATATCTTATGATAAGATTCTTTTTCTGTGTGACTTATTTCACTTAGAATCATCGTTCCTGAATCCACCCATTTTGCTGCTACTGGTCTTATGACATTGATTTCATGGCTGAGGGATATTCCATCGTACGTATGTACCACAATTTTTTGAACCATTTTTATATTTCCTGGGATATTTAATGTGTACCAAAGTTGAGGTCCTTGTAAGCACTGCAGCCCTAAATTTTGGGGTGGCTCTGTCTTATTCATTTTCAATTTTCCCAAGGTATATTCCCTAGACTGGAAGTGCCCTTGGCTCTGTAGCTCTGTTGTTTACTTGTTTTAGGGAACACAATGCACTCCTCCAGAGAGGCAGTTGGCAATTTACATCCCGCCCATCAGCATAACAAGGCTCCCTGTTCTCCAGGGCCTGTCTTGCCTTTCTGGTATTTACACATTTTGTGGATGTCCCTTTTGACCGGTGGGAAGTGATACTTCTTTGTAGTGCAGATTTGCATTGCCCGCTTGCTTGCTTGGCCAAAAAGGGCGTATGCGTTTTCTCTTGAATATATTCAGGAGAAAATGCATACGCCCTTTTTGGCCTAGTGCATCATTGTCGAAGTTGTGCCACTCTTCCTGTTCTTTAAAGGCGATTCCCACGTACCTCTTGAAACCTGTTTCCTTCTATTCTGCCTCGCTTTCACGTCCGCTTCGTTGCCTTCCCTCAACAGATTTTTGGACGATAGTTGTCCTTTATTACTCGGCCAGTTTGTGAATTGCTGTGCCCCTGAGCTCCATTTTTCAACTCGTTTTTGGTGAGCTGACCGCAAGTCCAAAATTTTGGTTCAGGACCTATGCTGGTTCCCGGTGGGGGGCTGAGACTTTGCTTAATTCTTCTTCCTGCCGGGATGTTAGAGTGATATGTGCCCGTCCAAATGCCTAACAGCTACTCTCTCATTGGTTCTCCCTCTTCCCTTTCATCCTCTGCCAAATTGGCAACCTGTGCGAACCAGGAGCTTAAAGGGGCTGTCTCTCCAAGTTGGGAGGTTGATAGTAAAGCAGATGGAAAGTCAAAACGGAGCACGAGGAGACTGACTATTCGTTGAGTTTTAGAAACCTTTCGTATTCACAGTGTGTCCGTTCTCTAGGTTTCCCATACATGTTATAACTGTAGTAATATTCCCTTCAACCTGGAGAGTTGGGACCAATGGAATGGGTGCCATGCATTATTGCTTTAAAGGGTCTGCATTTGCTCACCAAATCTCACCAATCGTCTCAGTCCCAAGTGTCCAGCCTTATGCCACATCCAGCTGTCGTTGTAGATTGGGTCATTCCAGGGTTCATCAGAGACCCTGAAGGAATTGAAAAGAATTTCCCAGTTTTTTTGTTTTGTTTTTGAAATTCCTTTTTATAGTGGGTTTGAGCTGATTCTCGCTGCCATGTTTATGCCAGTCTAGACACACTTGATTCCCTTACGGAGACATATCAATACATAGGTTTTAAGATTCTTACTAGTCAGATATATTCCTCTGCGGGAAATATGGGGTTTTGAGTCCCTTTCACTGAGGAAGGTGTAGGTCTTGTCTATTCCATAGTTGATTTTTGGAACGGTACCTGTGCTTATATCAAACTCAGGTTTTATGCATCACCCCACCTCTCCTTCCCCCTTAAGCAGGCATAAGAGTGTTTTCTAAATGTGAGACACTGTTCTCTTTGCTAACTCAGTTCAAGTGTAGCCATGTTTACAGGATCTTCATAAGTGATATCTTATGATAAGTTTCTTTTTCTGTGTGACTTATTTAACTTAGAATCATCGTACCTGAATCCACCCATTTTGCTGCTACTGGTCTTATGACATTGATTTCATGGCTGAGGGATATTCCATCGTACGTAAGTAGCACAATTTTTTGAACCATTTTTATATTTCCTGGGATATTTAAGGTGTACCCAAGTGAGGTCCTTGTAAGCAGTGCAGCCCTAAATTTTGGGGTGGCTCTGTCTTATTGATTTTCAGTTTTCCCAAGGTATATTCCCTAGACTGGAAGTGCCCTTGGCTCTGTAGCTCTGTTCTTTACTTGTTTTAGGGAACACAATGCACTCCTCCAGAGAGGCAGTTGGCAATTTACATCCCGCCCATCAGCGTAACAAGGCTCCCTGTTCTCCAGGGCCTGTCTTGCATTTCTGGTTTTTACACATTTTGTGGATGTCCACTTTGACCGGTGGGAAGTGATACTTCTTTGTAGTGCAGATTTGCATTGCCCGCTTGCTTGCTTGGCCAAAAAGGGCGTATGCGTTTTCTCCTGAATATATTCAGGAGAAAACGCATACACCCTTTTTGGCCAAGAGCATCATTGTCGAAGTTGTGCCCCTCTTCCTGTGCTTTAATGGCGATTCCAACGTACCTCTTGAAATCTGTTTCCTGCTATTCTGCCTCGCTTTCAAGTCTGCCTCGTTGCCTTCCCTCAACAGGTTTTTGGACGATAATTGTCCGTTATTACTCGGCCAGTTTGTGAATTGCTGTGCCCCTGAGCTCCATTTTTCAACTCGTTTTTGGTGAGCTTACCGCAAGTCCAAAATTTTGGTTCAGGACCTATACTGTTTCCCGGTGGGGGGCTGAGACTTTGGTTAATTCTTCTTCCTGCCGTGAAATTACAGTGATATGTACCCGTCGAAATGCCTAACAGCTAATTTCTCATTGGATCTCCCTCTTCCTTTTCATCCTCTGCCAAATTGGCAACGTGTGCGAACCAGGAGGTTAAAGGGGCTGTCTCTCCAAGTTGGGAGATTGATAGTAAAGCAGATGGAAGGTCAAACTGCAGCACCAGAAGAGGGACTATTAGTTGAGTTTTAGAAACCTTTCATATTCACAGTGTGTCCGTTCTCTAGGTTTCTCGTACATGTTATAACTGTAGTAATATTCCCTTCAACCTGGAGGGTTGGGACCCATGGAATGGGTGCCATGCATTATTGCCTTAAAGGGTCTGCATTTGCTCACCCAATCTCACCAATCGTCTCAGTCACAAGTGTCCAGCCTTATGCAACAATCAGCTGTCGTTGTAGATAGGGTCATTCCAGGTTTCATCAGAGACCCTGAAGGAATTGTAAAGAATTTCCCAGTTTTTTTGTTTTGTTTTTGAAATTCCTTTTTATAGTGGGTTTGAGCTGATTCTCGCTGCCATGTTTATGCCAGTCTAGACACACTTGATTCCCTTACGGAGACATATCAATACATAGGTTTTAAGATTCTTACTAGTCAGATATATTCCTCTGCGGGAAATATGGGATTTTGAGTCCTTTTCACTGAGGAAGGTGTAGGTCTTGTCTATTCCATAGTTGGTTTTTGGAACGGTACCTGTGCTTATATCAAACTCAGGATTTATGCATCACCCCACCTCTCCTTCCCCCTTAAGCAGGCATAAGAGTGTTTTCTAAATGTGAGACACTGTTCTCTTTCCTAACTCAGTTCAAGTGTAGCCATGTTTACAGGATCTTCATAAGTGATATCTTATGATAAGTTTCTTTTTCTGTGTGACTAATTTCACTTAGAATCATCGTACCTGAATCCACCCATTTTGCTGCTACTGGTCTTATGACATTGATTTCATGGCTGAGGGATATTCCATCGTACGTAATTACCACAATTTTTTGAACCATTTTTATATTTCCTGGGATATTTAAGGTGTACCCAAGTTGAGGTCCTTGTAAGCAGTGCAGCCCTAAATTTTGGGGTGGCTCTGTCTTATTGATTTTCAGTTTTCCCAAGGTATATTCCCTAGACTGGAAGTGCCCTTGGCTCTGTAGCTCTGTTGTTTACTTGTTTTAGGGAACACAATGCACTCCTCCAGAGAGGCAGTTGGCAATTTACATCCCGCCCATCAGCATAACAAGGCTCCCTGTTCTCCAGGGCCTGTCTTGCCTTTCTGGTTTTTACACATTTTGTGGATGTCCCTTTTGACCGGTGGGAAGTGATACTTCTTTGTAGTGCAGATTTGCATTGCCCGCTTGCTTGCTTGGCCAAAAAGGGCGTATGTGTTTTCTCCTGAATATATTCAGGAGAAAACGCATACGCCCTTTTTGGCCAAGTGCATCATTGTCGAAGTTGGGCCCCTCTTCCTGTGCTTTAAAGGCGATTCCAACGTACCTCTTGAAATCTGTTTCCTGCTATTCTGCCTCGCTTTCAAGTCCGCCTCGTTGCCTTCCCTCAACAGATTTTTGGACGATAGTTGTCCTTTATTACTCGGCCAGTTTGTGAATTGCTGTGCCCCTGAGCTCCATTTTTCAACTCGTTTTTGGTGAGCTGACCGCAAGTCCAAAATTTTGGTTCAGGACCTATACTGGTTCCCGGTGGGGGGCTGAGACTTTGGTTAATTCTTCTTCCTGCCGGGAAGTTAGAGTGATATGTGCCCGACCAAATACCTAACAGCTACTCTCTCATTGGTTCTCCCTCTTCCATTTAATCCTCTGCCAAATTGGAAACCTGTGTGAACCAGGAGGTTAAAGGGGCTGTCTCTCCAAGTTGGGAGATTGATAGTAAAGCAGATGGAAAGTCAAACCGGAGCACCAGGAGAGGGACTATTAGTTGAGTTTTAGAAACCTTTCATATTCACAGTATGTCCGTTCTCTAGGTTTCTCGTACATGTTATAACAGTAGTAATATTCCCTTCAACCTGGAGAGTTGTGACCCATGGAATGGGTGCCATGCATTATTGCTTTAAAGGGTCTGCATTTGCTCACCCAATCTCACCAATCCTCTCAGTCCCAAGTGTCCAGCCTTATGCCACATCCATCTGTCGTTGTATATAGCGTCATTCCAGGTTTCATCAGACACCCTGAAGGAATTGTAAAGAATTTCCCAGTTTTTTTGTTTTGTTTTTGAAATTCCTTTTTATAGTGGGATTGAGCTGATTCTCGCTGCCATGTTTATGCCAGCCTAGACACACTTGATTCCCTTACGGACACATATCAATACATAGGTTTTAAGATTCTTACTAGTCAGATATATTCCTCTGCGGGAAATATGGGGTTTTGAGTCCCTTTCACTGAGGAAGGTGTAGGTCTTGTCTATTCCATAGTTGGTTTTTGGAACGGTACCTGTGCTTATATCAAACTCTTTTTTTATGCATCACCCCACCTCTCTTGCCCCCTTAAGCAGGCATAAGAGTGTTTTCTAAATGTTAGACACTGTTCTCTTTCCTAACTCAGTTCAAGTGTAGCCATGTTTACAGGATCTTCATAAGTGATATCTTATGATAAGTTTCTTTCTCTGTGACTTATTTCACTTAGAATCATCATACCTGAATCTACCCATTTTGCTGCTCCTGGTCTTATGACATTGATTTCATGGCTGAGGGATATTCCATCGTACGTAAGTACCAGAATTTTTTGAACCATTTTTATATTTCCTGGGATATTTAAGGTGTACCCAAGTTGAGGTCCTTGTAAGCAGTGCAGCCCTAAATATTGGGGTGGCTCTGTCTTATTGATTTTCAGTTTTCCCAAGGTATATTCTCTAGACTGGAAGTGCCCTTGGCTCTGTAGCTCTGTTCTTTACTTGTTTTAGGGAACACAATGCACTCCTCCAGAGAGGCAGTTGGCAATTTACATCCCGCCCATCAGCATAACAAGGCTCCCTGTTCTCCAGGGCCTGTCTTGCCTTTCTGGTTTTTACACATTTTGTGGATGTCCCTTTTGACCGGTGGGAAGTGATACTTCTTTGTAGTGCAGATTTGCATTGCCCGCTTGCTTGCTTGGCCAAAAAAGGCGTATGCGTTTTCTCCTGAATATATTCAGGAGAAAACGCATACACCCTTTTTGGCCAAGTGCATCATTGTCGAAGTTGTGCCCCTCTTCCTGTGCTTTAAAGGCGATTCCAACGTACCTCTTGAAATCTGTTTCCTGCTTTTCTGCCTCGCTTTCTAGTCCGCCTCGTTGCCTTCCCTCAACAGATTTTTGGACGGTAGGTGTCCTTTATTACTCGGCCAGTTTGTGAATTGCTGTGCCCCTGAGCTCCATTTTTCAACTCGTTTTTGGTGAGCTTACCGCAAGTCCAAAATTTTGGTTCAGGACCTATACTGGTTCCCGGTGGGTGGCTGAGACTTTGGTTAATTCTCCTTCCTGCCGTGAAATTACAGTGATATGTACCCGTCGAAATGCCTAACAGCTAATTTCTCATTGGATCTCCCTCTTCCTTTTCATCCTCTGCCAAATTGGCAACGTGTGCGAACCAGGAGGTTAAAGGGGCTGTCTCTCCAAGTTGGGAGATTGATAGTAAAGCAGATGGAAAGTCAAACTGGAGCACCAGAAGAGGGACTATTAGTTGAGTTTTAGAAACCTTTCATATTCACAGTGTGTCCGTTCTCTAGGTTTCTCGTACATGTTATAACTGTAGTAATATTCCCTTCAACCTGGAGAGTTGGGACCCATGGAATGGGTGCCATGAATTATTGCCTTAAAGGGTCTGTATTTGCTCACCCAATCTCACCAATCGTCTCAGTCACAAGTGTCCAGCCTTATGCCACATCCAGCTGTCATTGTAGATAGGGTCATTCCAGGTTTCATCAGAGACCCTGAAGGAATTCTAAAGAATTTCCCTGTTTTTTTGTTTTGTTTTTGAAATTCCTTTTTATAGTGGGTTTGAGCTGATTCTCGCTGCCATGTTTATGCCAGTCTAGACACACTTCATTCCCTTACGGAGACATATCAATACATAGGTTTTAAGATTCTTACTAGTCAGATATATTCCTCTGCGGGAAATATGGGATTTTGAGTCCTTTTCACTGAGGAAGGTGTAGGTCTTGTCTATTCCATAGTTGGTTTTTGGAACGGTACCTGTGCTTATATCAAACTCAGGTTTTATGCATCACCCCACCTCTCCTTCCCCCTTAAGCAGGCATAAGAGTGTTTTCTAAATGTGAGACACTGTTCTCTTTCCTAACTCAGTTCAAGTGTAGCCATGTTTACAGGATCTTCATAAGTGATATCTTATGATAAGTTTCTTTTTCTGTGTGACTTATTTCACTTAGAATCATCGTACCTGAATCCACCCATTTTGCTGCTACTGGTCTTATGACATTGATTTCATGGCTGAGGGATATTCCATCGTACGTAATTACCACAATTTTTTGAACCATTTTTATATTTCCTGGGATATTTAAGGTGTACCCAAGTTGAGGTCCTTGTAAGCAGTGCAGCCCTCAATTTTGGGGTGGCTGTGTCTTATTGATTTTCAGTTTTCCCAAGGTATATTCCCTAGACTGGAAGTGCCCTTGGCTCTGTAGCTCTGTTCTTTACTTGTTTTAGGGAACACAATGCACTCCTCCAGAGAGGCAGTTGGCAATTTACATCCCGCCCATCAGCATAACAAGGCTCCCTGTTCTCCAGGGCCTGTCTTGCCTTTCTGGTTTTTACACATTTTGTGGATGTCCCTTTTGACCGGTGGGAAGTGATACTTCTTTGTAGTGCAGATTTGCATTGCCCGCTTGCTTGCTTGGCCAAAAAAGGCGTATGCGTTTTCTCCTGAATATATTCAGGAGAAAACGCATACACCCTTTTTGGCCAAGTGCATCATTGTCGAAGTTGTGCCCCTCTTCCTGTGCTTTAAAGGCGATTCCAACGTACCTCTTGAAATCTGTTTCCTGCTTTTCTGCCTCGCTTTCTAGTTCGCCTCGTTGCCTTCCCTCAACAGATTTTTGGACGGTAAGTGTCCTTTATTACTCGGCCAGTTTGTGAATTGCTGTGCCCCTGAGCTCCATTTTTCAACTCGTTTTTGGTGAGCTTACCGCAAGTCCAAAATTTTGGTTCAGGACCTATACTGGTTCCCGGTGGGTGGCTGAGACTTTGGTTAATTCTTCTTCCTGCCGTGAAATTACAGTGATATGTACCCGTCGAAATGCCTAACAGCTAATTTCTCATTGGATCTCCCTCTTCCTTTTCATCCTCTGCCAAATTGGAAACCTGTGCGAACTAGGAGGTTAAAGTGGCTATCTCTCCAAGTTCGGAGATTGATAGTAAAGCAGATGGATTGTCAAACCAGAGCACCAGGAGAGGGACTATTCGTTGAGTTTTAGAAACCTTTCGTATTCACAGTGTGTCCGTTCTCTAGGTTTCCCGTACATGTTATAGCTGTAGTAATATTCCCTTCAACCTGGAGAGTTGGGACCCAAGTAATGTGTGCCAGGCATTTGTGCTTTAAAGGGTCTGCATTTGCTCACCCAATGTCACCAATCGTCTCAGTCCCAAGTGTCCCTCCTTATGCCACATCCAGCTTTCATTGTAGATAGGGTCATTCCAGGTTTCATCAGAGACCCTGAAGGAATGTTAAAGAATTTCCCAGGTTTTTTGTTTTGTTTTTGAAATTCCTTTTTATAGTGGGTTTGAGCTGATTGTCGCTGCCATGTTTATGCCTGTCTAGACACACTTGATTCCCTTACGGAGACATATCAATACATAGATTTTAAGATTTTTACTAGTCAGATATATTCCTTTGCGGGAAATATGGAGTTTTGAGTCCCTTTCACTGAGGAAGGTGTAGGTCTTGTCTATTCCATAGTTGGTTTTTGGAACGGTACCTGTGCTTAGATCAAACTCTGGTTTTATGCATCACCCCACCTCTCCTTCCCCCTTAAGCAGGCATAAGAGTGTTTTCCAAATGTGAGACACTGTTCTCTTTCCTAACTCAGTTCAAGTGTAGCCATGTTTACAGGATCTTCATAAGTGATATCTTATGATAAGTTTCTTTTTCTCTGTGACTTATTTCACATAGAATCATCGTACCTGAATCCACACATTTTACTGCTACTGGTCTTATGACATGATTTCATGGCTGAGGGATATTCCATCGTACGTAAGTACCACAATTTTTTGAACCATTTTTATATTTCCTGGGGTATTTAAGGTGTACCCAAGTTGAGGTCCTTGAATGCAGTGCAGGCCTAAATTTTGGGGTGGCTCTGTCTTATTGATTTTCAGTTTTCCCAAGGAATATTCCCTAGACTGGAAGTGCCCTTGGCTCTGTAGCTCTGTTGTTTACTTGTTTTATGGAACACAATGCATTCCTCCAGAGAGGCAGTTGGCAATTTACATTCCACCCATCAGCATAACAAGGCTCCCTGTTCTCCAGGCCCTGTCTTGCCTTTCTGGTTTTTACACATTTTGTGGATGTCCCTTTTGACCGGTGGGAAGTGATACTTCTTTGTAGTGCAGATTTGCATTGCCCGCTTGCTTGCTTGGCCAAAAAGGGCGTATGCGTTTTCTCCTGAATATATTCAGGAGAAAACGCATACGCCCTTTTTGGCCAAGTGCATCATTGTCGAAGTTGGGCCCCTCTTCCTGTGCTTTAAAGGCGATTCCAACGTACCTCTTGAAATCTGTTTCCTGCTATTCTGCCTCGCATTCAAGTCCTCCTCATTGTCTTCCCTCAACAGATTTTTGGTGATAGTTTTCCTTTATTACTCGGCCAGTTTCTGAATTGCTGTGTCCCTGAGCTCCATTTCTCAACTCGTTTTTGGTGAGCTGACCGCATGTCCAAAATTTTGGTTCAGGACCTATGCTGTTTCCCGGTGTGGGGCTGAGACTTTGGTTAATTCTTCTTCCTGCCGGGAATTTAGAGTGATATGTGCCCGTGCAATTGCCTAACAGCTACTCTCTCATTGGTTCTCCCTCTTCCCTTTCATCCTCTGCCAAATTGGAAACCTGTGCGAACCAGGAGGTTAAAAGGGCTGTCTCTCCAAGTTGGGAGGTTGATAGTAAAGCAGATGGAAAGTCAAACCAGAGCACCAGGAGAGGGACTATTCGTTGAGTTTTAGAAACCTTTCATATTCAGAGTGTGTCCGTTCTCTAGGTTTCCCGTACATGTTAAAACTGTAGTAATATTCCCTTCAACCTGGAGAGTTGGGACCCATGGAATAGGTGCCATGCATTATTGCTTTAAAGGGTCTGCATTTGCTCACCCAACCTCACCAATCCTCTCAGTCCCAAGTGTCCAGCCTTATGCCACATCCAGCTGTCGTTGTAGATAGGGTCATTCCAGGTTTCATCAGAGACCCTGAAGGAATTGTAAATAATTTCCCAGTTTTTTGTTTTGTTTTTGAAATTCCTTTTTATAGTGGGTTTGAGCTGATTCTCGCTGCCATGTTTATGCCAGTCTAGACACACTTGATTCCCTTACGGAGACATATCAATACATAGGTTTTAAGATTCTTACTAGTCAGATATATTCCTCTGCGGGAAATATGGGGTTTTGAGTCCCTTTCACTGAGGAAGGTATAGGTCTTGTCTATTCCATAGTTGGTTTTTGGAACGGTACCTGTGCTTATATCAAACTCTGGTTTTATGCATCACCCCACCTCTCCTTCCCCCTTACGCAGGCATAAGAGTGTTTTCTAAATGTGAGACACTGTTCTCTTTCCTAACTCAGTTCAAGTGTAGCCATGTTTACAGGATCTTCATAAGTGATATCTTATGATAAGTTTCTTTTTCTGTGTGACTTATTTCACTTAGAATCATCGTACCTGGATCCACCCATTTTGCTGCTACTGGTCTTATGACATTGATTTCATGGCTGAGGGATATTCCATCGTACGTAATTACCACAATTTTTTGAACCATTTTTATATTTCCTGGGATATTTAAGGTGTACCCAAGTTGAGGTCCTTGTAAGCAGTGCAGCCCTAAATTTTGGGGTGGCTCTGTCTTATTGATTTTCAGTTTTCCCAAGGTATATTCCCTAGACTGGAAGTGCCCTTGGCTCTGTAGCTCTGTTGTTTACTTGTTTTAGGGAACACAATGTACTCCTCCAGAGAGGCAGTTGGCAATTTACATCCGGCCCATCAGCATAACAAGGCTCCCTGTTCGCCAGGGCCTGTCTTGCCTTTCTGGTTTTTACACATTTTGTGGATGTCCCTTTTGACCGGTGGGAAGTGATACTTCTTTGTAGTGCAGATTTGCATTGCCCGCTTGCTTGTTTGGCCAAAAAGGGTGTATGCGTTTTCTCCTGAATATATGCAGGAGAAAACGCATACACCCTTTTTGGCCAAGTGCATAATTGTCGAAGTTTTGTCCCTCTTCCTGTGCTTTAAAGGCGATTCCAACGTACCTCTTGAAATCTGTTTCCTGCTATTCTGCCTCGCTTTCAAGTGCACCTCGTTGCCTTCCCTCAACAGATTTTTGGACGATAGTTTTCCTTTGTTACTGGACCAGTTTGTGAATTGCTTTGCCCCTGAGCTCCATTTTTCAAGTCGTTTTTTGTGAGCTGACCGCAAGTCCAAAATTTTGGTTCTGAACCTATACTGGTTCCCGGTGGGTGGCTGAGACTTTGATTAATTCTTCTTCCTGACGGGAAATTCCAGTGATATGTGCCCGTCCAAATGCCTAACAGCTACTCTCTCATTGGTTCTCCCTCTTCCCTTTCATCTTCTGCCAAATTGGCAACCTGTGCGAACCAGGATGTTAAGGGTCTGTCTCTCCAAGTTGGGAGGTTGATAGCGAAGCAGATGGAATGTCAAACCGGAGCACCAGGAGAGGGACTATTCGTTGAGTTTTAGAAACCTTTCGTATTCACAGTGTGTCCGTTCTCTAGGTTTCCCGTACAAATTATAGCTGTAGTAATATTCCCTTCAACCTGGAGAGTTGGGACCCATGGAATGGGTGTCAGGCATTTGTGCTTTAAAGGGTCTGCATTTGCTCAACCAATCTCACCAATCGTCTCAGTCCCAAGTGTCCCTCCTTATGCCACATCCAGCTGTCATTGTAGATAGGGTCATTCCAGGTTTCATCAGAGACCCTGAAGGAATTGTAAAGAATTTCCCAGTTTTTTTGTTTTGTTTTTGAAATTCCTTTTTATAGTGGGTTTGAGCTGATTCTCGCTGCCATGTTTATGCCAGTCTAGACACACTTGATTCCGTAACGGAGACATATCAATACTTAGGTTTTAAGATTCTTACTAGTCAGATATATTCCTCTGCGGGAAATATGGTATTTTGAGTCCCTTTCACTGAGGAAGGTGTAGGTCTTCTCTATACCATAGATGGTTTTTGGAACGGTACCTGTGCTTATATCAAACTCTGGTTTTAGGCATCACCCCACCTCTCCTTCCCCCTTAAGCAGGCATAAGAGTGTTTTCTAAATGTGAGACACTGTTCTCTTTCCTAACTCAGTTCAAGTGTAGCCATGTTTACAGGATCTTCATAAGTGATATCTTATGATAAGTTTCTTTTTCTCTGTGACTTATTTCACTTAGAATCATCGTACCTGAATCCACCAATTTTGCTGCTACTGGTCTTATGACATTGATTTCATGGCTGAGGGATATTCCATCGTACGTAAGTACCACAATTTTTTGAACCATTTTTATATTTCCTGGGATAATTAAGGTTACCCAAGTTGAGGTCCTTGTAAGCAGTGCAGCCCTAAATTTTGGGGTGGCTCTGTCTTATTGATTTTCAGTTTTCCCAAGGAATATTCCCTAGACTGGAAGTGCCCTTGGCTCTGTAGCTCTGTTGTTTACTTGTTTTAGGGAACACAATGCACTCCTCCAGAGAGGGAGTTGGCAATTTACATTCCGCCCATCAGCATAACAAGGCTCCCTGTTCTCCAGGGCCTGTCTTGCCTTTCTGGTTTTTACACATTTTGTGGATGTCCCTTTTGACCAGTGGGAAGTGATACTTCTTTGTAGTGCAGATTTGCATTGCCCGCTTGCTTGCTTGGCCAAAAAGGGCGTATGCGTTTTCTCCTGAATATATTCAGGAGAAAACGCATACGCCCTTTTTGGCCAAGTGCATCATTGTCGAAGTTGTGCCCCTCGTCCTGTGCTTTAAAGGTGATTGCAACGTACCTATTGAAATCTGTTTCCTGCTATTCTGCCTCGCTTTCAAGTCCGCCTCATTGCCTTCCCTCAACAGATTTTTGGACGATAGTTGTCCTTTATTACTCGGCCAGTTTGTGAATTGCTGTGCCCCTGAGCTCCATTTTTCAACTCGTTTTTGGTGAGCTGACCGCAAGTCCAAAATTTTGGTTCAGGAACCATACTGGTTCCCGGTGGGTGGCTGAGACTTTGGTTAACTCTTCTTACTGCCGGGAAGTTAGAGTGATATGTGCCCGTCCAAATGCCTAACAGCTACTCTCTCATTGGTTCTCCCTCTTCCCTTTCATCCTCTGCCAAATTGGAAACCTGTGCGAACCAGGAGGTTAAAGGGGCTGTCTCTCCAAGTTGGGAGATTGATAGCGAAGCAGATGGAATGTCAAACCGGAGCACCAGGAGAGGGACTATTCGTTGAGTTTTAGAAACCTTTCGTATTCACAGTGTGTCCGTTCTCTAGGTTTCCGCTACATGTTATAGCTGTAGTAATATTCCCTTCAACCTGGAGAGTTGGGACCCATGGAATGGGTGCCAGGCATTATTGCTTTAAAGGGTCTGCATTTGCTCACCCAATCTCACCAATCTTCTCAGTCCCAAGTGTCCAGCCTTATGCCACATCCAGCTGTCATAGTAGATAGGGTCATTCCAGGTTTCATCAGAGACCCTGAAGGAATTGTAAAGAATTTCCCAGTTTTTTTGTTTTGTTTTTGAAATTCCTTTTTATAGTGGGTTTGAGCTGATTCTCGCTGCCATGTTTATGCCAGTGTAGACACACTTGATTCCCTTACGGAGACATATCAATACATAGGTTTTAAGATTCTTACTAGTCAGATATATTCCTCTGCGGGAAATATGGGGTTTTGAGTCCCTTTCACTGAGGAAGGTGTAGGTCTTGTCTATTCCATAGTTGGTTTTTGGAACGGTACCTGTGCTTATATCAAACTCTGGTTTTATGCATCACCCCAACTCTCCTTCCCCCTTAAGCAGGCATAAGAGTGTTTTATAAATGTGAGACACAGTTCTCTTTCCTAACTCAGTTCAAGTGTAGCCATGTTTACAGGATCTTCATAAGTGTTATCTTATGATAAGTTTCTTTTTCTCTGTGACATATTTCACTTAGAATCATCGTACCTGAATCCACCCATTTTGCTGCTACTGGTCTTATGACATTGATTTCATGGCTGAGGGATATTCCATCGTATGTAAGTACCACAATTTTTTGAACCATTTTTATATTTCCTGGGATATTTAAGGTGTACCCAAGTTGAGGTCCTTGTAAGCAGTGCAGCCCTAAATTTTGGGGTGGCTCTTATTGATTTTCAGTTTTCCCAAGGTATATTCCCTAGACTGGAAGTGCCCTTGGCTCTGTAGCTCTGTTGTTTACTTGTTTTAGGGAACACAATGCACTCCTCCAGAGAGGCATTTGGCAATTTACATCCCGCCCATCAGCATAAAAAAGCTCCCTGTTCTCCAGGGCCTGTCTTCCCTTTCTGGTTTTTACATATTTTGTAGATGTCCCTTTTGACCGGTGGGAAGTGATACTTCTTTGTAGTGCAGATTTGCATTGCCCGCTTGCTTGCTTGGCCAAAAAGGGCGTATGCGTTTTCTCCTGAATATATTCAGGAGAAAACGCATACGCCCTTTTTGGCCAAGTGCATCATTGTCGAAGTTGTGCCCCTCTTCCTGTGCTTTAAAGGCGATTCCAACGTACCTCTTGAAATCTGTTTCCTGCTATTCTGCCTCGCTTTCAAGTCCGCCTCGTTGCCTTCCCTCAACAGATTTTTGGACGATAGTTGTCCTTTATTACTCGGCCAGTTTGTGAATTGCTGTGCCCCTGAGCTCCATTTTTCAACTCGTTTTTGGTGAGCTGACCGCAAGTCCAAAATTTTGGTTCAGGACCTATACTGGTTCCCGGTGGGTGGCTGAGACTTTGGTTAATTCTTCTTCCCGTCGGGAAATTACAGTGATATGTGCCCGTCCAAATGCCTAACAGCTACTCTCTCATTGGTTCTCCCTCTTCCCTTTCATCCTCTACCAAATTGGCAACCTGTGCGAACCAGGAGTTTAAAGGGGCTGTCTCTCCAAGTTGGGAGATTGATAGTAAAGCAGACGGAAAGTCAAACCGGAGCACCAGGAGAGGGACTATTCGTTGAGTTTTAGAAACCTTTCGTATTCACAGTGTGTCCGTTCTCTAGGTTTCCCGTACATGTTATAGCTGTAGGAATATTCCCTTCAACCTGGAGTGTTGGGACCCATGGAATGGGTGCCAGGCATTTGTGCTTTAAAGGGTCTGCATTTGCTCACCCAATCTCACCAATCCTCTCAGTCCCAAGTGTCCAGCCTTATGCCACATCCAGCTGTCGTTGTAGATAGGGTCATTCCAGGTTTCATCAGAGACCCTGAAGTAATTGTAAAGAATTTCCAAGTTTTTTTGTTTTGTTATCGAAATTCATTTTTTTAGTGGGTTCTAGCTGATTCTCGCTGCCATGTTTATGCCAGTCTAGACACACTTGATTCCCTTACGGAGACATATCAATACATAGGTTTTAAGATTCTTACTAGTCAGATATGTTCCTCTGCGGGAAATATGGGGTTTTGAGTCCCTTTCACTGAGGAAGGTGTAGGTCTTGTCTATTCCATAGTTGGTTTTTGGAACGGTACCTGTGCTTATATCAAACTCTGGTTTTATGCATCACCCCACCTCTCCTTCCCCCTTAAGCAGGCATAAGAGTGTTTTCTAAATGTGAGACACTGTTCTCTTTCCTAACTCAGTTCAAGTGTAGCCATGTTTACAGGATCTTCATAAGTGATATCTTATGATAAGTTTCTTTTTCTCTGTGACATATTTCACTTAGAATCATCGTACCTGAATCCACCCATTTTGCTGCTACTGGTCTTATGACATTGATTTCATGGCTGAGGGATATTCCATCGTATGTAAGTACCACAATTTTTTGAACCATTTTTATATTTCCTGGGATATTTAAGGTGTACCCAAGTTGAGGTCCTTGTAAGCAGTGCAGCCCTAAATTTTGGGGTGGCTCTTATTGATTTTCAGTTTTCCCAAGTTATATTCCCTAGACTGGAAGTGCCCTTGGCTCTGTAGCTCTGTTGTTTACTTGTTTTAGGGAACACAGTGCACTCCTCCAGAGAGGCAGTTGGCAATTTACATACCGCCCATCAGCATAAAAAAGCTCCCTGTTCTCCAGGGCCTGTCTTCCCTTTCTGGTTTTTACACATTTTGTAGATGTCCCTTTTGACCGGTGGGAAGTGATACTTCTTTGTAGTGCAGATTTGCATTGCCCGCTTGCTTGCTTGGCCAAAAAGGGCGTATGCGTTTTCTCCTGAATATATTCAGGAGAAAACGCATACGCCCTTTTTGGCCAAGTGCATCATTGTCGAAGTTGTGCCCCTCTTCCTGTGCTTTAAAGGCGATTCCAACGTACCTCTTGAAATCTGTTTCCTGCTATTCTGCCTCACTTTCAAGTCCGCCTCGTTGCCTTCCCTCAACTGATTTTTGGACGATACTTGTCCTTTATTACTTGGCCAGTTTGTGAATTGCTGTGCCCCTGAGCTCCATTTTTCAACTCGTTTTTTGTGAGCTGACCGCAAGTCCAAAATTTTGGTTCAGGACCTATGCTGGTTCCCGGTGGGTGGCTGAGACTTTGGTTAATTCTTCTTCCTGCCGGGAAATTACAGAGATATGTGCCTGTCCAAATGCCTAACAGCTACTCTCTCATTGGTTCTCTCTCTTCCCTTTCATCCTCTGCCAAATGGGCATCCTGTGTGAACTGGGAGGTTAAAGGGGCTGTCTCTCCAAGTTGGGAGGTTGATAGTAAAGCAGATGGAAAGTCAAAACGGAGCACCAGGAGACGGACTATTCGTTGAGTTTTAGAAACCATTCGTATTCACAGTGTGTCCGTTCTCTAGGTTTCCCGTACGTGTTATAACTGTAGTAATATTCCCTTCAACCTGGAGATTTGGGACCCATGGAATGGGTGCCATGCATTATTGCTTTAAAGGGTCTGCATTTGCTCACCCACTCTCACCAATCCTCTCAGTCCCAAGTGTCCAGCCTTATGCCACATCCAGCTGTCGTTGTAGATAGGGTCATTCCAGGTTTCATCAGAGACCCTGAAGGAATTGTAAAGAATTTCCCAGTTTTTTTGTTTTGTTTTTGAAATTCCTTTTTATAGTGGGTTTGAGCTGATTCTCGCTGCCATGTTTATGCCAGTCTAGACACACTTCATTCCCTTACAGAGACATATCAATACATAGGTTTTAAGGTTCTTACTAGTCAGATATATTCCTCTGTGGGAAATATGGGATTTTGAGTCCCTTTCACTGAGGAAGGTGTAGGTCTTGTCTATTCCATAGTTGGTGTTTGGAACGGTACCTGTGCTTATATCAAACTCTGGTTTTATGCATCACCCCATCTCTCCTTCCCCCTTAAGCAGGCATAAGTGTGTTTTCTAAATGTGAGACACTGTTCTCTTTCCTAACTCAGATCAAGTGTAGCCATGTTTATAGGGCCTTCATAAGTGATATCTTATGATAAGTTTCTTTTTCTGTGTGACTTATTTCACTTAGAATCATCGTACCTGAATCCACCCATTTTGCTGCTACTCGTCTTATGACATTGATTTCATGGCTGAGGGATATTCCATCGTACGTAAGTAACACAATTTTTTGAACCATTTTTATATTTCCTGGGATACTTAAGGTGTATCCAAGTTGAGGTCCTTGTAAGCAGTGCAGCCCTAAATTTTGGGGTGGCTCTGTCTTATTGATTTTCAGTTCTCCCGAGGTATATTCCCTAGACTGGAAGTGCCCTTGGCTCTCTAGCTCTGTTCTTTACTTGTTTTAGGGAACACAGTGCACTCCTCCAGAGAGGCAGTTGGCAATTTACATCCCACCCATCAGCATAACAAGGCTCCCTCTTCTCCAGGGCCTGTCTTGCCTTTCTGGTTTTTACACATTTTGTGGATGTCCCTTTTGACCGGTGGGAAGTGATACTTCTTTGTAGTGCAGATTTGCATTGCCCGCTTGCTTGCTTGGCCAAAAAGGGCGTATGCATTTTCTCCTGAATATATTCAGGAGAAAACGCATACACACTTTTTGGCCAAGTGCATCATTGTCGAAGTTGTGCCCCTCTTCCTGTGCTTTAAAGGCGATTCCAACGTACCTCTTGAAATCTGTTTCCTGCTATTCTGCCTCGCTTTCAAGTCTGCCTCGTTGCCTTTCCTCAATAGATTTTTGGACGATAGTTGTCCTTTATTACTCGGCCAGTTTGTGAATTGCTGTGCCCCTGAGCTCCATTTTTCAACTCGTTTTTGGTGAGCTGACCGCAAGTCCAAAATTTTGGTTCAGGACCTATACTGGTTCCCGGTGGGTGGCTGAGACTTTGGTTAATTTTTCTTCCCGCCGGGAAATTACAGTGATATGTGCCCGTCCAAATGCCTAACAGCTACTCTCTGATTTGTTCTCCCTCTTCCCTTTCATCCTCTGCCAAATTGGCAACCTGTGCGAACCAGGAGGTTAAAGGGGCTGTCTCTCCAAGTTGGGAAGTTGATAGTAAAGCAGATGGAAAGTCAAACCGGATCACCAGGAGAGGGACTATTCATTGAGTTTTAGAAACCTTTCGTATACACAGTGTGTCCGTTCCCTAGGTTTCCCATACATGTTATAACTGTAGTAATATTCCCTTCAACCTGGAGAGTTGGGACTCATGGAATGGGTGCCAAGCATTTGTGCTTTAAAGGGGCTGCATTTGCTCACCCAATCTCACCAATCGTCTCAGTCCCAAGTGTCCCACCTTATGACACATCCAGCTGTCATTGTATATAGGGTCATTCCAGGTTTCATCAGAGACCCTGAAAGAATTGTAAAGAATTTCCCAGTTTTTTGGTTTTGTTTTTGAAATTCCTTTTTATAGTGGGTTTGAGCTGATTCTCGCTGACATGTTTATGCCAGTCTAGACACACTTGATTCCCTTACGGAGACATATCAATACATAGGTTTTAAGATTCTTACTAGTCAGATATATTCCTCTGCGGGAAATATGGTGTTTTGAGTCCCTTTCACTGAGAAAGGTGTAGGTCTTGTCTATACCATAGTTTGTTTTTGGAACGGTACGTGTGCTCTTATCAAACTCTGGTTTTATGCATCACCCCACCTCTCCTTCCCCCTTAAGGAGGCATAAGAGTGTTTTCTAAATATGAGACACTGTTCTCTTTCCTATCTCAGTTCAAGTGTAGCCATGTTTATAGGATCTTCATAAGTGATATCTTATGATAAGTTTCTTTTTCTGTGTGACTTATTTCACTTAGAATCATCGTACCTGAATCCACCCATTTTGCTGCTACTGGTCTTATGACATTGATTTAATGGCTGAGGGATATTCCATCGTACGTAAGTATCACAATTTTTTGAACCATTTTTATATTTCCTGGGATACTTAAGGTGTATCCAAGTTGAGGTCCTTGTAAGCAGTGCAGCCCTAAATTATGGGGTGGCCCTGTCTTATTGATTTTCAGTTTTCCCAAGGTATATTCCCTAGACTGGAAGTGCCCTTGGCTCTGTAGCTCTGTTCTTTACTTGTTTTAGGGAACACAATGCACTCCTCCAGAGAGGCAGATGGCTATTTACATCCCGCCCATCAGCATATCAAGGCTCCCTGTTCTGCAGGGCCTGTCTTGCCTTTCTGGTTTTTACACATTTTGTGGATGTCCCTTTTGACCGGTGGGAAGTGATACTTCTTTTTAGTGCAGCTTTGCATTGCCCGCTTGCTTGCTTGGCCAAAAAGGGCGTATGCGTTTTCTCCTGAATATATTCAGGAGAAAACGCATACGCCCTTTTTGGCCAAGTGCATCATTGTCGAAGTTGTGCCCCTCTTCCTGTGCTTTAAAGGCGATTCCAACATACCTCTTGAAATCTGTTTCCTGCTATTCAGCCTCGCTTTCAAGTCCGCCTCGTTGCCTTCCCTCAACAGATTTTTGGACGATAGTTGTCCTTTATGACTCGGCCAGTTTGTGAATTGCTGTGCCCCTGAGCTCCATTATTCAACTCGTTTTTGGTGAGCTGACCGCAAGTCCAAAATTTTGGTTCAGGACCTCTACTGGTTCCCGGTGGGTGGCTGAGACTTTAGATAATTCTTCTTCCTGCCGGGAAATTACAGTGATATGTGCCCGTCCAAATGCCTAACAGCTACTCTCTCATTAGTTCTCCCTCTTCCCTTTCATCCTTTGCCAAATTGGCAACCTGTGCAAACCAGGAAGTTAAAGGGGCTGTCTCTCCAAGTTGGGAGGTTGATAGTAAAGCAGATGGAAAGTCAAACCGGAGCACCAGGAGAGGGCCTATTCGTTGAGTTTTAGAAACCTTTCGTATTCACAGTGTGTCCGTTCTACAGGTTTCCCGTACATGTTATAGCTGTAGTAATATTCCCTACAACCTGGAGAGTTGGGACCCATGGAATGGGTGCCAGGCATTTGTGCTTTAAAGGGTCTGCATTTGCTCACCCAATCTCAACAATCGTCTCAGTCCCAAGTGTCCCTCCTTATGCCACATCCAGCTGTCGTTGTAGTTACGGTCATTCCAGGTTTCATCAGAGACCCTGAAGGAATTGTAAAGAATTTCCCAATTTTTTTGTTTTGTTTTTGAAATTCCTTTTTATAGTGGGTTTGAGCTGATTCTCGCTGCCATGTTTATGCCAGTCTAGACACACTTGATTCCCTTACGGAGACATATCAATACATAGGTTTTAAGATTCTTACTAGTCAGATATATTCCTCTGCGGGAAATATGGTGTTTTGAGTCCCTTTCACTGAGAAAGGTGTAGGTCTTGTCTATTCCATAGTTGGTTTTTGGAACAGTAAGTGTGCTTATATCAAACTCTGGTTTTATGCATCACCCCACCTCTCCTTCCCCCTTAAGCAG